>NC_141027.1:81007500-81020000 GCF_052040795.2 Danio rerio
TAGCTTTCTATTCAAGAATAACGTCAAATAAATATATTTTTAATTCAATACATTACATTTATTTTATTGATGACATCTTATTGATTAATAGATTATTTCAGTTCATATATTCATAATATGCTGTTAAAGGAGAAGAACTGAATAATCAAGTCAGTGAACATGACATTAAACACACAGTAAGGTGGAATAAAGCTTAAAACATTAATACAAGTGCACATCTGCTGCCACTTTATTACACAGAAACAACTTCACATGCTTATTTTCAGCATTTGTGTGTTAGTGATTGATTTTTTTTTTAAATGCAGAGATGTGACTTTCACTACTCTATTATTATTATTATTATCATCATCATCATCATCATCATCATCATCATCATCATTATTATTATTATTATTATTATTATATTATCATTATTATTATTATTATTATTATTATTATTATTATTATTATTATTATATTATCATTATTATTATCATTAATATTATTATTAATATTATTATTATTTTATTATTATTATTATTATTATATTATCATTATTATCATTATTATTACTTTACTATGATTATTATTATTATTATTATTATTATTATTATTATTATTATTATTATTCTTATATTATCATTATTATTATTAATGATATTATTATTATTATATTATCATTATTATTATTATTAATATTATTATATTATTATTATTATTATTATCATTATCATTATTATCATTATTATTACTTTATTATTATTATTATTATTATTATTATTATATTATCATTATTATTATTATTAATAATATTATTATTATTATATTATTATTATTATTATCATTATTACTATATTATAATTATATAATATTATTATTATTATTGTACTCTATTTAGTTGTATATAGTAATATATCTCTCCATACACTTGTCTATTTGCATACTTTGCATTCACCTCTTACTGCTTTTTTATATATTTATTATCTGTTTATTGTCATGTTTCTGTAATTCTGTTGCACTGTAGAAGCTCTGTCACAAAAACAAATTCTCCAAAAGTGCAAACATACCTGGCAGTAAAGCTCTTTCTGATTCTGATTCTCACTTGTATGTTTCAGTGAGCTGATGGTGACCCTGCAGTGTGTTTGTGGTGCTGCAGTGACACCTGCTGGAGGAAATCTTCATTGCACTCTTCGTTCACACCCACAGGAGAAATAACACACTGAATGAGTGAATGAACGAGTGAATGATGTCTCTAATATATCATGTGTGCTCTTCACTGAAATATTACTCTGTAGAAGTCCTGTGCGAAGCTCAAATCATAGATCAATATCTCTGTATGCTATAGTTCACTCATTCATTTTCATTCAGCTTAGTTCCTTACTTATCAGGGGTCACCACACTATTTAGCATGTGTTTTATACAGCAGATGCCCTTCCAGCTGCAACCCAGTACTGGGAAACACCCATACACGCATTCACACACACACACACACACACACACACACACACACACACACACACACACACACTCATACACTACGGCCAGTGTAGTTGATCAGTTCCCCTATAGCGCATGTGTTTGGACTGTGGGGGAAACCGGAGCACCCGGAGGAAACCCACGCCAACACGGGGAGAACATGCAAACTCCACACAGAAACACCAACTGACCCAGCCGGGACTCAAACCAGAGACCTTCCTGCTGTGAGGCCACAGTTATAACCATTGAGCCACAGTGGGTCGCCCTGTTTTCAATAATGTCCTAAATAACTTCATATTAAATGTAAGCAGCAGAACAAACATCATCAGCTCCAGATGAAGACTCACAGGAAATGTTCTCTACAGACAGACGCAAGGTTTACTTGTGCATTAAAAACAGAAGCAAACTCACACAGATGAAGATTATGGAGATGATGAAGGCGTTTCTGTGTTTACTATCGGCTTAAATTATACAAATCTGAGTACATGTATCATCTGAGGAATATGGTGATCATCTTTACAAGCTGTAGTTCTGCACAGTGATGTGAATATCCAGTCAGACGCACTGCATGAAGCTGGATTACAGGAGCATTAGTGGAGACTTTTATTGATTACTGAAATATTTATTTATTCTCATTTATATGAGATGATTCAATAAATAAGTATAACATGCGCATTTGTTCATTAATTGTCTTCATGTTGAGCAATATAATATACTGAAATATGCCATTTAAATGTTCTGGTCAACATTTCCATCACAACTCAAATTATCACATCTCAAATGATGTATTTTGTTTAATATTAATAACAATACTATACCAAAATAAGCTTTATACTAAACATGTAGCTTTCATTTAGTGTGTTTTAAACACCAAACTTTGATATTTAATAATATTTTAAAAATAATAGTAATACATATATTATTATTTTGTTTTATTATTACATATTAATAATTTATATACACTAATAAAAGAATAAATAAATAGTAGTCTAACAGTGTGCAATGCAAAACTAATCAAATTAAAAATCTGGTTCAAATAATTAACATAATAATAATAATAAAAATGCAAGTCAAATACTAAATACTGCGGCAGTAAATAATTTTAATAATGATTTAATAATGATCTGTTGGTGAAACTCACTTTATGCTAACATTATCACCATAACTTTACTGTAATAATCTTCATTCATTGGTGACCATGGTCTAATAAAACAGAGTCATGACTTAATAATAATATATATACAAAAACAACATCAACAACAACAACAACAACAATAATAATAATAATGATAATAATAATAATAATAATAATAATAAAACATTAATAATAATAACAATAATAATAATAATATTACATCACATCAATATAAACACACATTAAAGCTTAAAGCAGCTGCTACTGAAGATGACTGTAATGGAGAAATAAACCGGATTTCTCTGTAGTTAATGCAGATAAATGAACACATCATTAGTTTAATCATAATCAGGTCTAATGGTGTGTGGTTGTGTGTGTGTGTGTGTGTGTGTGTGTGGGTGTGTGTGTGTGTGGGTGTGTGTGTGTGTGTGTGTGTGTTAATGACATCTACATTAGCAGGTTTGCACATAAATACAGCATCATTACATCATCATATTAAACTGACTCTCAGACAGTGACCTTGATTATGACGGTGAGTGAAGCAATGCTTTATTTGATATTTCTGAATATGTGTGTGTGTGTTCAGGACTTACACTCACTGCCGCCCGCAGGTTCATGCAGGTTCCATCTGGATCCCTGAACCAAAGACACACAACCTGCTCCGAGCCAGAGCGCACCTGCGTGCATGCACGCGCACACACACACACACACACACACACACACACACACACACACACACACACACACACACACACACACACACACACACACACACACACACACACACACACACAGAGAGAGAGAGGGGTTATAGGGGATGAACTCACACATCAGTTTCATCTTTGTACATTTCTCTGGCTCATATGCACTTGTTTACTCATGCAATCTGACAAACAACAACACAAAATAACACTTACAGTAAGAACACATACACAAAACAACACCTAAACAAAACATCTAAACCACAGTGCAACTGAAGCAACTAACATAATCAAAGCAACAACAACTGTAATGACTTTATTTTGAAAATAGTAATTAAACAGCGTGAACAAAACACAAAACAATCTAAAACAACACCAAAACACTGCAGCAGTAACACATTCAAACACGGAAACACGGATGAACAATGAGACCCAAAAACACATAGACAACACCTACAACACATAAACAACACCTAAACAACACACAGACAACAATTAAATAACATCTAAAACACATAGACAACACTTAAAATTCTTAGACAACACTTAAACAACACCTAAAACACACAAGTGGCACTTAAACAACACCTAAACAACACACAGACAACACCTAAAATACTTAGACAACACCTAAACAACACCTACAACACAGACAACACCTAAAATACTTAGACAACACCTAAACAACACCTAAAACACACAGACAACACCTAAACAACACCTACCACACAGACAACACCTAAAATACTTAGACAACACCTAAACAACACCTAAAACACACAGACGACACCTAAACAACACCTACAACACAGACAACACCTAAAATACTTAGACAACACCTAAACAACACCTAAAACAACACATAAAACGCATAGACAACACCTAAAATACTTAGACAACACCTAAACAACACCTAAAACAACACATAAAACACATAGACAACACCTTCAACACAGACAACACCTAAAATACTTAGACAACACCTAAACAACACATAAAACAACACATAAAACACATAGACAACACCTAAAATACTTAGACAACACCTAAACAACACCTACAACACACAGACAACACCTGAAATACCTAGACAACACCTAAAACACTTAAACGACACCTAAACAACACCTACAACACATAGACAACACCTGAAATACTTAGACAACACCTAAACAACATCTAAAACACACAGAAAACACCTAAACAACACCTACAGCACAGATAACACCTAAAATACTTAGACAACACCTAAACAACACCTGACACAACACATAAAACACATAGACAACACCTCAAACACATAGACAACACCTAAACAACACCTAAAACACATAGACAACACCTAAACAACACCTACAACACACAGACAACACCTAAAATACTTAGACAACACCTAAAACACTTAAACGACACCTAAACAACACATACAACACATAGACAACACCTGAAATACTTAGACAACACCTAAACAACATCTAAAACACACAGAAAACACCTAAACAACACCTACAGCACAGAAAACACCTAAAATACTTAGACAACACCTAAACAACACCTGAGACAACACATAAAACCAATAGACAACACCTCAAACACATAGACAACACTTAAACAACACCTAAAACACTTAAACAACACCTTAAAAACATTGACAACACTTAAACAACACCTAAAACACATAGGCAACACTTAAACTACACCTAAAACACTTAAACAACACCTAAAACACATAGACAACACTTAAACAACACCAAAAACACACAAACAACACTTAAACAACACATAAAACACTTAAACAACACCTAAAACACATAGACAACACTTAAACAACACCAAAAACACACAAACAACACTTAAACAACACCTAAAACACTTAAACAACACCTAAAACACACAAACAATACTTAAACAACACCTAAAACACTTAAACAACACCAAAAACACTTAAACAACACCTAAAACACTTAAACAACACCTAAAACACATAGACAACACTTAAACAACACATAAAACACTTAAACAACACCTAAAATACTTAAACAACACCAAAAACACACAAACAACACTTAAACAACACATAAAACACTTAAACAACACATAAAACACTTAAACAACACCAAAAACACACAAACAACACTTAAACAACACATAAAACACTTAAACAACACATAAAACACTTAAACAACACCTAAAACACTTAAACAACACCAAAAACACACAAACAACACTTAAACAACACATAAAACACTTAAACAACACATAAAACACTTAAACAACACCTAAAATACTTAAACAACACCAAAAACACACAAACAACACTTAAACAACACATAAAACACTTAAACAACACATAAAACACTTAAACAACACCTAAAACACTTAAACAACACCAAAAACACACAAACAACACATAAACAACACATAAAACACTTAAACAACACATAAAACACTTAAACAACACCTAAAACACTTAAACAACACCAAAAACACACAAACAACACATAAACAACACATAAAACACTTAAACAACACCTAAACAACACCTAAAACACTTAAACAACACCTAAAACACTTAAACAACACCTAAAACACAAAGATGGCACTTAAAACCTTATGGACAACCTCTATAATACATAAACAACATTAAACATCAGACAACACCTAAAACACAAATAAACCATGAACAACACCTAAAACACACATACACATATACACATCTATCATGCATAAACACCTACAACACACACATATAAAACGCCTCTTTTTGATATAATCAACAACCTAAAAACATTTGCAGGATAATCAGAGTTTAAACTCTCCATGTTTTATGTGTGCAGGCTTCAGTGTGGGGGTTTGGAGTTTCTACACTGTACAGGTTTGTGTTGGTGTTGTTTTATCTCTAAAGTAACGCATAAGGGCTCAGACTGTAATGACTGTAAATGGATTAGATCAGCATATGTTCTCAGAAGTGTGTGTGCTGTGTAATCGGTGTGTTATAGTCAATGAAGGCTCTTTCAGTGATTGTATAAAGCTCATGAATATTTAATGAGGCATTAGCTCCAGTTTATTATCGGTCATTAGTCTGCTATTAAACATGTGACTATTATATTCCAACACTCCTACAGTTTCTGCATCAGAGTTCAGCATTTAATCAGTTTATAGAGACAATACCCCGAGGGTGAACAGCACAGCCGGCTCTACCTGCTGAGGAGTTACAGAGCTTATATTTCACAGATAAAGTCACGTTAACAGGCCGCTGTTGTCTACACACGGTTACATGTTCACATTGTCAGCTCTTCAGACTGCTGATGTTATTTGCAGGATCTGATTTATACTGTGTGTCTTACCGCTCATGAAAGCCTCCTCATCTGAGCTGTCTCCGGCCGGAGGACCGAAAGAATAAAACCCCTCAGAATCACAGCTGAAACACACAAACAGACCCGGGTTACACTGCAGAATATGCAGATCTGCTCAACCACATGGTGCTCTGATCATGCTTAATACAATCAGGAGGACAACGACAACTCAGACACCTTTCAGACTCGCGGCACGCTGTAGAGTAAAGGATCTATCTGTAATATTAACATGCACAGGTGTGTGTGTGTGTGTGTTTATTTGTTTTGTTTATTGTTACCCTTCTTATGATTATAATAAATAGATAAATGGACGCTCTGTACTTTAGATTTCTCACTGCACTTTACACTCTCAGAAAAAAATAGAACTTGCAAAAATGTGTTGATTTCTTTAGTTTTTATCCTTTTCATGATGTTTTTTTATGATTATAATCAACAGATAAATAGACATTATGTACTTTATATTTCACACTGCATTTTACACTCTCAAAAATGTGCAAAAACCTGTTTACTTTTCTCTTTAGTTTTCTTTTTTCACCTTTTTCTGAGTAAAATCAAGATAAATTGACAGTATGTGCTACACATTTCACATAGCACTGTACACTGTCAGAGCAAACAGAAATAAAGCTATTTATTGAGTTTTATTTCTAACCTATTTATGATTAAAATCAGGTGATAAATGGACATGGTGTACACATTTCCCACTCAGAAAAAAGAGACAACGTTAACATTAAGGCTACAACAGCATGGAGCTGTAGAATAATATCAGTGTGCATTATTTACTATAAACATGTCAGCAGTAATGTAAATAATGGCTCTCGAAGGTACTAATGTGCATCTTTTTATGGCGTAATACGATGCAAACGGCCTTTCAAGAGTTCAGCTGCAGCAAATTTAGTTGTTCACCTAAAGCAGGGGTGTACAAACTCAGTCCTGGAGGGCCGCTGTCCTGCAGAGTTTAGCTCCAACCCCAATCAGACACACCTGAACAGGCTGATCAAGCTCTTATAGGCTTTCTATAAAACATCCGTGCAGGTGTGTTGAGGCAGATCTGCAGGACAGCGGCCCTCCAGGACTGAGTTTGGACACCCCTGGACTAAAGGTGCCCATTTTATTCAACAATCATTCATTCATTTTCCTTTAGCTTATTTATCAGGGGTCGCCACAGTGGAATGAACCACCAACTATTCCAGCATATGTTTTACACAGCAGATGCCCTTCCAGCTGCAACCCAGTACTGGGAAACACCCATACACACTCATTCACACACACACACACACGCACTCATACACTCTGGCCAGTGTAGTTGATCAGTTCCCCTATAGCGCATGTGTTTGGACTGTGGGGGAAACCGGAGCACCCGGAGGAAACCCACACCAACACGGGGAGAACATGCAAACTCCACACAGAAACACCAACTGACCCAGCCCAGACTCAAACCTGCGACCTTCTTGCTGTGAGGCCACCGTTCTGACCACTGAGCCACCATGCCGCCCATTTGCTCACTATATTTATTGTTTAGAGTGTGTTGTTGACATTGTCAAGAGGCATGTTGTGTATACAGTACAGCTCATGCTTGCACACACACACCTTCCTCTGTTCTATAATACTGTAAAAACAATCCAATCAGACCAAAACATCCCACAAAAATAGAGTGAAAAACATCCACACACACTCAAACACCGCACAGACGATGAAGGAGCACCGCTGATCAACTGAAGAAGCTGAGCATCGACAACGCCAAGCAAACAATGCTGGAACTGGAGCCATCTTTAATTGAAGGAGTCACATGATGATTAGGCAGATCACATGATCAACACCAGAACACTGCTGCAGTGTGTGTTTCTCCACAGCAGACGTCGTCACAGTGAGTAAACTCAGAGCGCAGTGAATGTGTGAGCACATCATTACTCTACACTCCTGTCTGCTCACATAATGAGAGGGGAACTCCAGGACGGCGTTATCAAGACTATCAGAAGAGGAGAACAACAGTGTGAGACTGATAACAGGACAGAGGAGAGGATCATGGCAGATTTACTGTCCTGACCCCATACACACCCTGCAGTACACACAGATGATCTAATACACACATTAATGCATGTGAATGTGACATATGACACGCTGTCCAGGGTTTGAGGTGCTGATGAGTGTGCTGTGTAAAGGCTGCAGTCGTGCTGTTTTATCTCCCATCTCTCTTCATCAGGGTGACTGATATGATCATTGCACATGCTGTATATTACTGATATTTCAGGATAATATTCAGGCAGAATGTGGATTGAGATCAGCTGTTTAAACACTCTGCACATGTGGAGTATACTCTATAAATGCTGTCTGCAGTCCAATATACTTCAACTTATTGCATTATTTCATCAATTTTCAAGACTTTATTGTTGTTTTTTTCATTGCTGCTCTGCTAAACAGCCCAACAACAGTAGATGAATCAATATTATTACTTTTCATTTTACAAACACCTCACTACAATGTCTGGTAAACTAGTGAAACTGATCTGAGATCAGCTCAAATATATGGAAACAGTTGAGTGATTGACCACTGGGGGGCGATAGTCTGCAGTAGTCATGTGAATGCGGTGGTGTAATATCACACAGATCAACCCGAGTGGAGAAACACTGACTCTGATTAATCTTCTGAAACAGCAGATCAGGTGATAAAGCCTCGGTTACTGTAGGCTTGTGTTCATAACAGATATAAATATCACTTTTATTTATTTTAATTGATGTTTTCATTTTAAACACCATGTTTAAGTGTACTCATGGTTTGGCCCCTACAGTAGTGACTACAGTGAGTGGGAACTGTAATGTGCAGATGCAGAGCCGCTGGGTCAGTCATTATCTTCAGGAAAAGGTTCACATCTCTGGAATGCCGTGCCCGCTCATTTAAAGTTAGAATCAGAACTCCCCGTTCTTTCTGTGAAGCTGGATGAATGGTTGGAATCTCTACAGCAATGTGAGCATTAAATACACTTCTCTCAGGTCACGTCTACATTTCTCTTTATGCAGGCTGAATTGTTTGTGGCTCTGTATATATTGTGAGTGTTTGCTGTTTTGTGTTTTATTCTTGATTGTTGTTTTTTTTATTTTTTAATGTAAAGCCTCACCAGGGACGAGGGCTGCAGATTAGCTTTATGCGATATGCCCTGTGTATGCAGCACCATTTATCTTTGTATATGTGTGTGTGTGATTTTGTGGTGTAACTATGGGCCTAAAGGAGAAGCCCTGTACCCAAAATGTGTTCAGCCGTCATGAAAATATGAACATTCATTTATTTTTCTTCAGCGTAATCCCTTTATTAATTAGTGCTCACCACAGCGGAATGAACCGCCAACTATTCCAGCATGTTCTACACAGCGGATGCCCTTCCAGCTGCAACTCAGTACTGGGAAACACACACACACACACACACACACACACACACACACACACACACACACACACACTCTACGGCCAGTGTAGTTGATCAGTTCCCCTATAGCGCATGTGTTTGGACTGTGGGGGAAACCGGAGCACCCGGAGGAAACCCACACCAACACGGGGAGAACATGCAAACTCCACACAGAAACACCAACTGACCCAGCCGAGACTCAAAAAAGCGACCTGAGTGCTGTGAGGTGAAAGTGCGGACACCACTGAGCCACCGTGCCACCCCAGCACCAAACTTCCCCTGCTGAAAAAACAGCTTAAACCAGCCTGGGCTGGTTGGCTGGATGACCAGGCTGGTTTTAGATGGGGTTTGGACACTTTCAGGCTGGTTTCCAGCCATTTCCAGTCTGGTCTCAGCTGATCAGGCTGGAAAATGACCAGCTAAAACCAGCTACAACCAGCTTGACCAGCCTGGTTTAAGCTGGACATAGCTGGTTTTGACTGGGCTCCCAGTCTGGCTAGGCTGGTCAAGCTGGTTTTAACTGGTCATCTCCCAGCCTGACCAGCTGAGAGCAGGCTGGAAATGGCTGGAAATCTGAAAGTGGCCAAAACCCCTCTAAAACCAGCCTGGCTGACCAGATAAACCCAGCCAACCAGTCTAGGCTGGTTTAAGCTGTTTTTTTCAGCAGGGTCAAGATGAAGCATTGCTTGCTTGTATATTCTCCGCTGTTCACATGATGCGTGGGTCATTAACTGTAATGAATGAGTCCAGGGTTGATGTTGTCCTTCTCTGATGCTGGATTAGGTCACAGCAGCCCATCCTCTACAGCCGGAGTGTGTTAACCGAGCGCTTGTACAGTAACTGGTCCAGCACAGGGTGGACAGATGAAGACGGATGGACTGATCAGATCCCGAGCGTCACACATTCCCGTAGACCAGTGCTGGGATGACTCAGATTAAGCACGCTCTCTCTGTTAGTCTCATGCTCTCCCCGGAGATTAGCGTTTTATTTAGCTTCTCTGCTAATTACGCAGACGGATGTGTTTACTCTACTGATCAAAGTTTCCCCCTCTGTGTTTCTCACAGATCTAAACAGGCCTTTCATTAGCACGGCCAACAAAGACTGTAGCACCGCCCCTCAGAAAACTCATTAATTACTGTGCATAATTAGCCTAGCGATTGCGAGGTAAAGCTGCCGCTAATGGACTCCGGTCTACAGTAATTCCACGTCCACCCGGAGCCACAGCGGAGCAATCAAACTCTACAATGAGCAGAGAAACAGGTCTGCTGGATGAAGGACAGATACTGCTCTCTTATTCAGGTCAACATCAACACAACACACGAATGATCTGAGTCTGATAACTGGATCAGCTGCAGCATTCATCAGTGCATCACTGCTGTTCATCTGCAGACATTGAGTCTGTTTATGTCTTGATTATGCCAGTTATTATCCACACAACTCTTCCGTAATAAAGAACACACCAAACCCACTGTTAATAACACATTAAACTCAACATTCATTCACACGCTAAAGAGCATATTCATAATCAAAAGCAGTCATGCCAGCTGTAGGACAATGAGCAGGGCTCGCCTGGGGATTTCCTAATATCACATTCATTTATGAAACTATTAGATTCACCATGCGGTCTCCATAACCTCAGGCCCGGATTAAGAATTCAGAGACCCCTGAGCACAATGTCCTGTAGCCCCCTACCATTGGCATTTTTAAAATAAATGATATACAGTACATATATTAATAGTCTACAAAGATTTTGCTTATTTATAAAGCATTTAACTTCTTTATTTTTTATTAGAATATGCAAAAAGGTTGGGATCATGCAAATACAAAGAAACACGAACGAAAAACAAAAACAAAACAACAAAAAAACAAAAACAACCAATATAGTCAGGTTCTGGTGTGTGTGTGTGTGTGTGTGTGTGTGTGTGTGTGTGTGTGTGTGTGTGTGTGTGTGGAAGGGCATCTACTGTGTAAAACATGTGCTGGAATAGTTGGTGGTTCATTCCACTGTAGTGACCCCTGATGTATAAAGGTGACCCAGCCTAAACTCGAACCAACGACCTTCTTGCTGCGAGGCCAAAGTGAGCCACTGTGCAGCCCTTATTGGAAATTGAAGGTTGAAGACGGGCACACATCCCTGTTATTAAGATCAAACTTGATCATGAGATGAGGAGAACAGCACTAGTGCAGCAGTACAGGACGCTCGACGGTTACTCAACATCATCACATGCATTTAAACAGCCACAAACTGAAGCAGAGCGTGATGAAGTAGAATAGAGGAGGCTCTGATCATCCCTCGTGTGTAATGAATGCTCATTAGTGTAAATAACTCTGTCTTCCTCCAGAATCCCTCACGTGTGTTCAGGGTCTGGTCCAGCTCAGGGTTTGAGTTCTGCAGAACACATGAAGCTCCGTCACTCCACAACATCCACACGCACGCAGCAGAATTCATTACCGGCT
>NC_141027.1:81027500-81030000 GCF_052040795.2 Danio rerio
GTCTGTGTGAAGCAGTACTGGACAGTGTGTGTGTGTGTGTGTGTGTGTGTGTGTGTGTGTGTGTGTGTGTGTGTGTGTGTATAAAGATGGATGAATTGATTGATTGATTGATTGATTGATAGGTAGACAAACAGACAGACAGAGAGACAAGACAGATAAGACGGACGGACAGTCTGTCTGACTGATTGATTGATTGATTGATTGATTGATTGATTGATTGATTGATTGATTGATTGATTGATTGATTGATTGATTGATTGATATTGTGTGGGCCTGGTCACATGGCACTCAGAGCTCGTCTGATTGGTTGAAACACTCGTCAGCAGAACTGAGTAAATATTCAGTGTTTCTCAGGTATTTCCAGTGAGATGAGTGAGATATTAACACAGGTCTCTCTACAGATTCCCAGAACTGAGCCTTCAGCAGGTCCTCAGAGCTCCAGAACACACACACACACACACACACACACGTGCGCGCTCATCCCGGCGCGGCTCACTGTACCTGTCCCGCTAATTGGCCGCTTATGTGCTTTGTGTGTGTTATTCTGAGTGTTTTAGGTAAGAGCGCGTCTGTTAAGATCATAATGAGTTATTCCTCCAGAGACGTCTTCACTTCAGATCTCTCTATTCTGTGTGTGTGAGCAGCAGATGGCACTAATCGCAGAACGCCAGCTTCACTCGCACAGACAGCACAGCGCTACACACTCTCGCTAGATCGCGCAGATTTACTTCTTTTGTTTCAGGTTATGAACCGCAGTGGCTGTTTCTCTCTGTTCAGCCAAATACAGGTTAATAACACTAAACTCATCAAGGAGAGCCAAAACACAATTAAACCTTGCTCTAATGTGTTTATATGATGAATATGTTTAAAGCTGACTGAACCGTCCGTGGAGTTAATATAAAATGTTCATATACAGCGCTAATGTACTCAAAACATCACACTTGTCTGAACAGTTTCTGTGTGTTTGATTGTTTTTGTTTCTTTAATAGTTAAATATTGTGCACTTAATCATTTTACATCACAACGTCACTGAAATATAATCAAATGAAACCTAAATAACACATGATGCTAGAGGTCAGACATCGCCTTCACGCTCTGATATGACTGTACTATTACTATACGAGTGTGTGACTAGTATTATTGTCTGACTACTGAGCGCACATACACATACACACACACACACACACACACACACACACACACACACACACATACACGAACACACTCTTACACTAAACACACACACACACGAAAAAAACACATATAAATACAAACACAAACACAAGCGCACACACACACACACACACACACACACACACACACACACACAGTTTGATGAACTCTTCTCAACTCAACTTTCTTTTCATCTCTCATCACTTCATCTCTTTTTTTGCATCAGGGGAGAACGACGTGAGAAACACACACACACACACACACACACACACACGCAGAGACGTGAGAAAAGATGCAGGATCTTGGCGAATAAAAACAGTGAAAGGCTGTAAATGAATGTTCATCACACGTTCGCAGCGAGATCGTGAGAGAATGTTCTAATTTTAAGCCTCTGCTTCTCACCGGGGCGCGACGTGTGATTCTGCCAAAACACACACACACACACACACACACACACACACTCTGAAAACACACACTCAATGATAAATCCCACAGTAATAAAACCTCCATCTAAAAGGCGTGTGTTGTGTTTCCTCGCCTTATCTTTGACCAATAGTTCCATCAGTTTGATGATCTGACACACTGAAGTCTGACAAACCTGCAAATACATTCAGAACTCACTCAGTCACTCTTCATTCATTCATTCATTCATTCATTCATTCATTCTCTTTTTGGCTTAGTTCATTTATTAATCAGGGGTTGCCACAGCTGAATGAACCGCCAACTATTCCAGCATATGTGTTAGGCAGCAGATGCTCTTCCAGCTGCAAACTAGTACTGGGAAACACCCATACACACTCATTCACACACACACTCATACACTACAGCCAGTGTAGTTGATCAGTTCCCTTATAGCGCATGTGTTTGGACTGTGGGGGAAACCGGAGCACCCGGAGGAAACCCACGCCAACACGGGGAGAACATGCAAACTCCACACAGAAACACACACTGACCCAGCCGAGGCTCAAACTAGAGACCTGAGTGCTGTGAGGTAAATGTGCTTCCCACTACGCCACCGCGTCTCCCACTAAGACATCAGTAAGGGGGCAAATAGTTTTACACAGCGCTGTATGAGACACTTCAGCCTTTATGTCTTGTGTATTATTCGTATACATTGCCATACACTGAATTTCCATATGAAGTGTGATTATGGTTAGTTCTGTACATATTCTGGACACTAGTACTCCTGTTGTATGATTTTTTAAATGAAATAATAATAAAGGACATGCACAAAACTAACTAATGCAATTGAAATATACTGAAATATGCTGGAAAAACAACAGGAAATATTAGGAATTAGCCAAAAACCCAAAACTGTACATGCATA
>NC_141027.1:81042500-81047500 GCF_052040795.2 Danio rerio
CTGATTTCTGAGTCACTTTGGGTCCAATCTCAAGAAGCATCACATTAAGTCTTAGATCTGATCTCAGAACCAAATTGCTATAGGTCTGATCTCAGCACAGAAACCCATTACATCTGAAGAAACACTTCACGTCTAATCAAAAAAAAAAACAAAAGGAAAAAGATTGAGCTTATATCTGACCTCAGAACAGAACCAGCTCCAGTTTGATCTCAGTACAGGATCAATAGCGCTGATGCAATATTAGCCGTCTGATGCAGGCAGAGATGTAGCACACTTCACCTCGATATCTTCAGTTATATCCATGAACTCTGATCTAGTCTTGCGATTAAAATTCTGATAAAGCAGTAAACAGTATGACGCCATCTTTAACCTTCTGAAATTCCCACCAAACTTCAGAATCATTCCACTCTAATGAGCACTGAGTGTGTGTGTGTGTGTGTGTGTGTGTGTCCCCTACAGAGCCTTGGCATCAAGTCTGACAATCTTCCCTCTCGTTCCTTCTTTTCTCTCTCTCTTTCTCTAAACGTCCATCTGTTCTTCTCCCCCGAGCCCTTATTATTCACACCAGCCAGGGGTTTCACTGGCCTCTACTGCTCTTCTCTTTCACCTCCTCTCACATCTCCTCTCACCCCTACCTCCTCTCCTTTCCTCAGTACACTCCTCCTGTCCACCCCAATCTCTCTCTCTCCTGTCTGATCTCCTCTCTATATAAGCCCTATCCCATTTATCCTCTTTCCAGTCCCACTCCTCCTCGTTTCTGATCTCTCCATCCCATCCATATTCTTCTCTATCCTCCTCTTTTTTGATCTCCTCTTTCTCCTCACAGACACACTCCCTCCTCTCCGTATGCACCAGGCACCTTCATATATCAACACTCTGGAAAAGCATGGTGTTTTAGTGTGCTTCATGCAGATTAGTGGGCCTCACTCACACACTCACTCACTCAGTCACTCACTCACTCACTCACACACTCACTCACTCACTCACTCACACACTCACTCACTCACCCGGCTGCAGAAGTGCATCGTCTATCGATCGCCGATATTCATCTCTTTATTCTGTCACTCTGTGATGATGTCATATAAGCGCACCGCTTCTTCTGTTTCATAAACCAGTCCTCTCTCTCTCTAATTTAGAGGAGACTCTGTGACAGTATTCTGTGTTCTTATTGTGTCAGGATTCTGCCACTCCTGTCTTGTTAATTCTTGCTTTGCTGACAGAGTCCAGACACTAGTCCTGTCTTGTCTTGGATGTTGTTTTCTCGGGTTGAGCACTCGTTCCTTCTGTCTTCATCTCTGTATGAGCGCCGTCTTGGCCGCACTCAGGCCGTGGACGCTCCCTTATGATGCAGGTGTGCAAGGTCGGGCATGCTTGGGATGCGCACTCTTGCTCCTGGTGTGTGTGTTCTTTTGTTGGCAGACAAACTTCACCAAACTTTATCCGGTCTTTAGTCTAGTCCAGGGGTCACCAATCCTGATTCTGGAGGGCTGGTGACCCTGCAGGGTTCAGCTCTAATTGGCCTCAGCACACCTGCCTGGGTGTTTCAAGTATACCTATTAGGAGCTTGATCAGCTGTTCAGGTGTGTTTGATTAGGGTTGGAGCTAAAATCTGCAGGACACCGACCCTCCAGGAACAAGTGTGATGACCCGTGGTCTAGTCCACCCTGCTGATGATCAGATTATTGGTTAGTTCAGTTCACCTGTTCTGGTCTGCTGTCCTGTGTCATCGCCTCCCTGTGTTCCTGCTCCAGTCCTGCTGTGTCCTGTCTCCCCAGCCCAGTTGAGTTTTGCCTCTTGTTAATGTGTTTCCCCTCAGGGTGGTTTGTGTTGCCTTTTTCTTTTCTTTTTGTTTTTAATAAACCCATTATTTGCGGCGCTTGAGTCCTCGCCCCCTTTCACTTTCTGAAACCGTGACATATTGGTCAACTCATCATGGACGACGAGGGAAAACGGAAACATGCTTTATTGATGTGTCCTGAAGCGGCGCAGACACATTGATTGTCGTGCACGATGACACACAACACGAGATCAACTTAATTACCGGCTCATTAAATATTAAAGACCACCACAGCGAGCACTATGTGTTAGCCTCACACCTCATATGTCCAACAGCACAGAGCTGTAAGCATTGCTAGCCTGTATATGATCAATCTCTGGCCTGTGTTCACTGTCCTACAGTCAGAATTCGCCTCCTTTGAATTTGTTTTCTTTATTTAATATTTCCCACATGACGTTGAACAGATTCTGTAAATGTTCACAGTGTGTCTGATAATGGTTGTTCTTCTGGAGAAAGTCTTATTTGTTTTATTTCGGCTAGAATAAAAGCATTTATTAATTGTTTAAACACTATTTTAAGGTCAATATCATTAGCTTCTTTAAGCTATATTTTTCAGATTGTCTCCAGAGTAAACCACTGTTATACAATGACTTGCCTAATTACTCTAACTTTACCCTAATTACCCTAGTGAAGCCTTTACATGTCACTGTAAGCTGAACACTAGTGTCTTGAAGAATATCTAGTCTAATATTATTTACTGTGGGAGAATAAATCAGTTATTAGAGATGAGTTATTAACACTGTTATGATTAGAGATGTGTTGGAGAAATCTGCTCTCCGCTAAACAGAAACTGGGGAAAATAAAGCGGGGGGTGAATAACTCTTCAGCTGTATACAGCAGATCATCATTGTATATCAAGACTGCCTAACTCCATCAGTCGGTTTAATCACTGTCTCTTTTTAATGTCCTCGGTGAGCACAGTGTGTCAGCATCTCAGCTACACCTCACATGTAAACAGCACACAGACTTTGCTTAATTCTTCTGCTTATACTTTGCTGTTTGTTTCTTGTCTCCTCTTACATGCGTCTTGCAGTTTATTTACTCGCGGTTGTCGCAGTTCCCCTTGTGCACCCCCAATATATCATACAGTAAATCAGCGTGTATGTGCACGCTCGCTCTGCTCTGCTCAGTATGGAGGAGCACTTGTCACGGCATTACAGCGCTGCTCTGTGACCATCTGAACTGCTTCTTTTATCCTCAGTTGCTCTGGATAAAAACATCTGCTATAAGAGTAAATATAAACTCCCTCCTCACCTCCACCCTCTCCTGCTCATCTATTCTCTCCTGTATTATTCCTTCACTCGTTCCCCATCATCCTCTGCTTTTCTGCTGAATGTGTTGAATGAAGGACGCTGCTTACTGTTGTGTATAAAATCTCAAAATCACCCAATCCCTCACCTCTCCATCTCTCCCCTCCTCTCTTCTCATCTCTCCATCTCTCCTCTGTTCTCATCTCTCCATCTCTCCTCTGTTCTCATCTCTCCATCTCTCCTCTGTTCTCATCTCTCCATCTCTCCTCTGTTCTCATCTCTCCATCTCTCCTCTGTTCTCATCTCTCCATCTCTCCTCTGTTCTCATCTCTCCATCTCTCCTCTGTTCTCATCTCTCCATCTCTCCTCTGTTCTCATCTCTCCATCTCTCCTCTGTTTCCATCTCTCCATCTCTCCTCTGTTTCCATCTCTCCATCTCTCCTCTGTTCTCATCTCTCCATCTCTCCTCTGTTTCCATCTCTCCATCTCTCCTCTGTTTCCATCTCTCCATCTCTCCTCTGTTTCCATCTCTCCATCTCTCCTCTGTTTCCATCTCTCCATCTCTCCTCTGTTTCCATCTCTCCATCTCTCCTCTGTTTCCATCTCTCCATCTCTCCTCTGTTCTCATCTCTCCATCTCTCCTCTGTTTCCATCTCTCCATCTCTCCTCTGTTCTCATCTCTCCATCTCTCCTCTGTTCTCATCTCTCCATCTCTCCATCTCTCCTCTGTTCTCATCTCTCCATCTCTCCTCTGTTCTCATCTCTCCATCTCTCCATCTCTCCATCTCTCCTCTGTTTCCATCTCTCCTCTGTTTCCATCTCTCCATCTCTCCTCTGTTTCCATCTCTCCATCTCTCCTCTGTTTCCATCTCTCCATCTCTCCTCTGTTCTCATCTCTCCATCTCTCCTCTGTTCCCATCTCTCCATCTCTCCATCTCTCCTCTGTTCTCATCTCTCCATCTCTCCATCTCTCCTCTGTTCTCATCTCTCCATCTCTCCTCTGTTCTCATCTCTCCATCTCTCCATCTCTCCATCTCTCCTCTGTTTCCATCTCTCCTCTGTTTCCATCTCTCCATCTCTCCTCTGTTTCCATCTCTCCATCTCTCCTCTGTTTCCATCTCTCCATCTCTCCATCTCTCCTCTGTTCTCATCTCTCCATCTCTCCTCTGTTTCCATCTCTCCATCTCTCCTCTGTTCTCATCTCTCCTCTGTTTCCATCTCTCCATCTCTCCTCTGTTCACATCTCTCCATCTCTCCTCTGTTTCCATCTCTCCATCTCTCCTCTGTTCTCATCTCTCCATCTCTCCTCTGTTCTCATCTCTCCATCTCTCCTCTGTTCTCATCTCTCCATCTCTCCTCTGTTTCCATCTCTCCATCTCTCCTCTGTTTCCATCTCTCCATCTCTCCTCTGTTCACATCTCTCCATCTCTCCTCTGTTCACATCTCTCCATCTCTCCTCTGTTTCCATCTCTCCATCTCTCCTCTGTTCTCATCTCTCCATCTCTCCTCTGTTCTCATCTCTCCATCTCTCCTCTGTTCTCATCTCTCCATCTCTCCTCTGTTTCCATCTCTCCATCTCTCCTCTGTTTCCATCTCTCCATCTCTCCTCTGTTCTCATCTCTCCTCTGTTCTCATCTCTCCATCTCTCCTCTGTTCTCATCTCTCCATCCCCTCGGTGTGTGTTTCTGGACTCAGTTTGCAAACACACACAGAGATCCCCCTCCGCGCTCTCCGGAAACTGCAGCACCATTTTGTTTCCAGCAGGTGTTGAGCTGTAAATAGGTCACTGATCCGGATCCATAATGGTGGTTGGAGAAAGTTTCCCGATTGATTTCGAGTGTGTGTAGAGCCGAGCAACTGGAACACACAGGGCCTCAGGAGACGGTGAGAACCCACCCGTGACCCGCCGTCAC
>NC_141027.1:81057500-81065000 GCF_052040795.2 Danio rerio
GCGAAGACGAGCCGATACAGTCAGACCTGTGCTGGACTACACCACAACCTGCACTGCATTAGTGGAGGAACAACAGCCAGCTCACACTGTACCAGCACCACTGCATCTCTACACAACCTGTCACCATGACAACCTCACTGCATCTCTACACAACCTGTCACCATGACAACCTCACTGCATCTCTACACAACCTGTCACCATAACAACCTCACTGCATCTCTAAACAACCTGTCACCATGACAACCTCACTGCATCTCTACACAACCTGTCACCATGACAACCTCACTGCATCTCTACACAACCTGTCACCATGACAACCTCACTGCATCTCTACACAACCTGTCACCATGACAATCTCACTGCATCTCTACACAACCTGTCACCATGACAACCTCACTGCATCTCTACACAACCTGTCACCATGACAACCTCACTGCATCTCTACACAACCTGTCACCATGACAACCTCACTGCAACTTTACACAATCTGTCACCATGACAACCTCACTGCATCTCTACACAACCTGTCACCATGACAACCTCACTGCAACTCTACACAACCCTCTACTGCAGTTGTAATGACAACCTCACAACCTTCAACCTTTATGTGACTTCTCAATGCAACTCTACACAACCCTCTACCACAATCACCTCGACAACCTCACCGTGACTCTACACAACATTAACCTCATTGCAGATCTACACAACACTTCAGCAACTGCCTGACAACCTTGCTACAACTCTATACATCCCTTTACCACAATCCCTTCCCTAAACAACCTCATTACAACCCTACACAACCCTCAACCACACCGGTAACTGCCATAACAATCTAACACAACTGTACACAGCGCTCCGCCACACCGGTAACTGCCATAACAATAACACAACTGTACACAGCGCTCCGCCACAGCTCCACACTCGGAATAAAACATGAGTGATGTTGTGTTTGGTCGCAGTGAAGAAAACAGCTCATACATCACACAGATGAAGCAGCTTCAAAATGAGGTTAGGATGGGGTGGGGTGTATATGAGTGTATCTGTGATTCTGGCGCGCGCGCATGTGTGTGTCTGAGTGTGTGTGTGTGTGTGTGTGTGTGTGTGTGTGTGTGTGTGTGTGTGTGTGTGTGTGTGTGTGTGTGTGTGTGATAGGGTAGTGTAATGCATAGGCGTCTGTCTTTGTTTACAAGCAGAATTTGTGAGCAGTCTCCGGCTTCTCAGTATGATCCATGCTCACACACACAGAGACAGAGGGAACAGATGGCCAGGTTGTTATGTAGGCACAGAAACTCTCCTGCATTACGCCTGTGTGAAGCATCAAAAACCACATTTTCCTCACAGAAACGACTCGACAAATGGTCATTTAGTGTGACCGGCACCAAGGCGAGACTTTCCCACAACACATGTTAGATGCTGGCAAAACTGACGTAGGATCAGATCAATGATTCCTGCAGAAGCAGCAGAGCAAACGTCCCCGGAGGACTGCTTTTAGGTGTTTTCACCAACTTTTACTTGATTGTTTTCCTCTAAAAGCCTCTCGCTGTACCTATACATATCCAAGCCCGCCTATAAATACTGGATAAAAATCTCCCACATGCCTCCTGCCAGCTGTTGCCATGGAAACGGCCCCATCGGTTGGCACGGCGAGCTCATGGGAGCGCCAAGTATCCGACATCCCATAGTTAACGCAGAAGTCAGCCGGATCGCATGTACGTGTAAATGATCTGGTTATTATTGGTGTGAAGACGCGAGCGAGTGAAAGGAAGGCTGTTTGCGTTTCCCTGCAGGCGGATAAAAGAGTCACCTTGATTAGAATAAAGGCAGATGTAAACACCGCGCTCACATCTGATCTCCTGTAAATCTGCAGAATACTGTCACAGCTGTGTTTGGAGATCTCAGATCTGGAGAACTTCTCTGCGCCGTATTAACTCTGCATTAGTGAAGTTGACTCGTCTCTGTCCTGACCTCATTTCAGACCAAAACACTGCCAGAGTAGAAGAAAATGAAGAAGTGTAGAGTCCTGGAGAGCAGTGAGACACCATCTCAGCTCCTCTAGGAAATGTTCATCCGTGTTTTATTCTGTGAAAGTCTGAGAAAACGTCTCTAAACTCAAATATGAATATTCTAATTAGCATTGGATTTAATTTATTCATTTTCTTGTGGGCTTAGTACCTTTATTAATCTGGGGTCGCCACAGCGGAATGAACCGCCAACTTATCCAGCAAGTTTTTACGCAGCGGATGCCCTTCCAGCTGCAACCCATCTCTGGGAAACATCCACACACACACATACACACACACTCATACACTCATACACTACGAACAATTGAGCCTACCCAATTCCCCTATAGTCGACGTGTTAGGAGCAGAGCACCTGGAGGACACCCATGCCAACACAAGGAGAACATGCAAACTCCACACAGAAACGCCAACTAGTGACCTTCTTGCTGTGAGGTGCTTGTGCTGCCCACTGCGCCACCGTGCCGCCCCTACATTCATTCATTCATTCTGTTGTCGGGTCGCGGAGGCAGCAGTCTTAAGAGAGAACCCCAGACTCCCCTCTCCCCAAACACTTCCTCCAGCTCCTCTGGGGGATCCCGAGACGTTCCCAGGCCAGCAGAGAGACATAGCCCTTCCAGCATGTCCTGGGTCTTCCCTGAGGCCAGTGGGACATGCCTAGAACACCTCCCTAGGTAGGCGTCCAGGAGGCATCCGAAACAGATGCCCGAGCCACCTCAGCTGACTTCTCTGGACGTGGAGGAGCAGCGGCTCTACTCTGAGCTCCTCCCGGGTGACTGAGCTCCTCACCCTATCCACCCGTTTCGGCCGCTTGTATCCGAGATCTTGTCCTTTCAGTCGTGACCCAAAGCTCATGACCATAGCTGAGAGGAGGAACGTAGATTGAGCGGCAAATCGAAAGCTTTACTAACAGCTCAGCTCCTTATTTACCACAACAGACCGATACATCGACCGCATTACTGCTGCACCAATCCGCCTGCCAAGCTCACGCTCCATCCTTCCCTCACTCGTGAACAAAACCCAGAGATACCTGAACTCCTCCACCTGGGGTAAACACTTTCCTCCAACCTGGCGATTGTGCTGCCCACTGCGCCACCATGCTGCCGCTACATTAGTGTTATATTGTTTAAACAATATTTCAGGAGTTTTCCGGGAGACACAAAAATACGGAAGATGGGCGGGAGAAGGGTCTGAAATACAGGAATCCCGGGAAAAACGGGAGTGTTGGCAGGTATGATATGTGTACCCTATGAAAAGGTCCCACCCCAGTGACAGCTCGCGCCCCTTTATTTCTGAGAGTGCACAGACAACATGACGATTAATTTCATTATTTATCAAAAATCAGCAAATCTGCACACAAATGAGCATTTCTTCTGTTGATGAACACTAAAATACTGGAGGAACAAAATAAAACTCTGAGAAACTGTGGAAACGCAGGATATAAAATGACTAGCTGGATTGTGAAGTTATGTGTGTGAGAGTGTGTCTGTGCTTGTGTATTTGTGTGTGTGTGTGTGTGTGTGTGTGTGTGTGTGTGTGTGTGTATATTGCGTTTGGTGTATTGTGTTCAGAAAAGCATGAGAATTCTCAGCGGCTCAGAGTGAATCTCACACTAATGCCATTTCTTCTAACAGAATTATCGTCTGTATCAGTGTGTGTGTGTGTGTGTGTGTGTGGGATGTGATGAATGTTCCTGTCATCTGTGTGTTTGCTTCAGCTGTCGGAGTCTCTGCGTTTGCGCTGCAGCTCAATTAGTGCGACCTCTGACCCCATCTCTCCATGACCTGCCGTGACCTACAGTATAATAACACACAGGTGTCGTTTACAGTCTGAAATGCGTCTTGCTAACACACACACACCTCTCTCTTCAGTGTGTGTGTGTGTTAAAATGAGCGAATGAAGAAATCAAACAAGCAGAAATCCATGTACAGTTCAAGATTAAATTATTGGCCATCCTGTGAAAGCTTTTCAAGTATTTTCTGAGTGTCATGTAGACATGGTCAAGAGGATCTGCTGCAGGTCAGAGCGAGCATCAGAATGGGGAAGAAAGGGGATTTAAGAGAGTCTGAACGTGGCATGGTTGTTGCTGCCAGACGGGCTGCTCTGAGTATTTCAGAAACTGCTGATCTACTGGGATTTTCACGCACAACCATCTCTAGGGTTTACAGAGAATGCTCCGACAAAGAGAAAATATCCAGTGAGCGGCAGTTCTGTGGGCGCAAATGCCTTGTTGATGAGGCCAGAGGTCAGAGGAGAATGGCCAGACTGGTTCCAGCAACAGTAACTCAAATAAGCACTCGCTACAACCGAGCTCTGCAGAAGAGCATCTCTGAACACACAACACGTCCAACCTTGAGGCGGATGGGCTACAGCAGCAGAAGAGCACACCGGGTGCCGCTCCTGTCAGCTAAGAACAGGAAACTGAGGCTACAATTCACACAGACTCACCAAAACTGGACAATAGAAGATTGGAGAAACGTTGCTGCTCTGATGAGTCTCCATTTCTGCTGACACATTCGGATGCTCGGCTCAGACAACATGAAAGCATGGATCATCCTGCCTTGTATCAGCGGTTCAGGCTGGTGGTGGTGGTGTAATGGTGTGGGGGAGATTTTCTTTGGGTCCATTAGTACCAATTGAGCATCAACGCCACAGCCTACCTGAGTATTGCTGCTGACCATGTCCATCCCTTTATGAGCACAGTGTCTCCATCTTCTGATGGCTACTTCCAGCAGGATAACGCAGCATGTCATAAAGCTCAATCATCTCAGACTGGTTTCTTGAACATGACGATGAGTTCACTGTACTCAAATGGCCTCCACAGTCACCAGAGCTCAATCCAATAGAGCAGCTTTGGGATGTGGTGGAACGGGAGATTGGCATCATGGATGTGCAACCGACAAATCTGCAGCAACTGTGTGATGCTATCATGACAATATGGAGCAAAATCTCTGAGGAATATTTCCAGCAGCTTGCTGAATCTCCGACACTGAGGATTAAGGCAGATCTGAAGGCAAAAGGGTCCAACCCGGTACTAGTTAGGTGTACCTAATAAAGTGGCCGGTGAGTGTATATAATAATGCAAAAAGAGGTCAACGTTATTCGCCCTCTTAAAAATATTGTTTTCCAATTTGGCTAAACTAACCGCTGTTGTCCAATGGCTTTGCCAAATAATCTAACTTGCCTAATTAAACTAGTTCAAACTTTAATATCATGCAAATTAATTAGTCAAATGTGACGTCACCATGGCAAAGGAAAAGCAATTTGGTAATGAAGTATGATGCTTTAAAATGTTCCTCTCTCTCTGCAACATCACTTGGGAAATATTTTTTAAATAATTAAATCTCCTCAGGGCTAAACTAATCGTCTTCAGCAGTGTGTAAAGCAGATAATCACGGCGCTGAACTGAATTTTATGTTCGTTTTTATTGAAATGTTGTGACCCGACACTGCTGAACAGAATTGGATTAAATTTCTGTTTCTTGGCATCATTTATATCCATCCAAATGAAAGTTGGCACACTTCACCAGCACCATTATCCGAGGACACGTGCCAAATCTGGGAACAGCGCCACCTACAGGTCAAGAGATGCGTAGATAAATGACCTTTTTAGCTTGAAACCTTTGGAATAATTACCAGCTTTGTTAAAATCCACAAATAATTAAATACTGTGAGTCTCCACCACCAATTTACATCCAGACACTTTTATCCAGCCCAGCCTATCTATCCCTGCAGGAGATCTCTTATACAGTAAAAACAGCGTAACAACACTAACATCAGCTAATGCTGAGCCAAAGAAAGAGTTACAGGCTAAACATAAAGTGCAGAAACGACTGCAGAGTTACTGCCGTTTACACAGCGTTACTGATACACTGGATTATTTAAATATGTGAGTAGTTAAAGTGCAAAAAAATAAACTAAATTCAGGTTCAAGCCACAGTTTTCCACATCATTCAGTTTAACATGTGGCAACACAACCAAAACTCAAACAAACCGAAAGAAATGTAAGCTGTGGTTCTGGAGTTTGTGTGGATGAAAGTAAAGGCAGTGTTTTGAGTTTTCAGGCCAGCGCTGAACAGACACTTGACATTTGAGGAGAGCGGCGTCTTATCCTCAGAGCGACTGAACATGGAGGATCTGCTGACATTTACAGCCCGATGAACTACAGATAACACACACACACACACACACACACACACACGTCTGTGGAGGATCCAGCATCTGCTCTGATGGAGGACCGTTCCTTCAGCTGATCTTCCATATATACATTTCCTACAGCAGTAAAGCTCCAGTCCAGCAGGGGGCAGCATCACTGCTCATCCATCATGAAAATAAACGTTCCTTTAAGTCCATGTGCTGCTGCCGCTGCTGCGTAACTCTTCAATCTGTTTACCCTTAAATCAGACTCTCAGATGTGTTTAATGCAAGAGTGAGCGAAAGCGAAAGCTCAAACTGCCCGTGCTGCTGTTATCTTCAGGTAAACGTAGGAAATAAACATGAAAAGGGCTGTGCCAAATATAAACAGTGACCCTCACTATAAAGACAACACCCCCCCATCATCAAAGTGTTATTATTTTCAGTAAATGATATTGTTTGTTGCTCATTTTAACCTTGTGGGGACAAAATCAATGGTAGCAGTGCGAGTGTGTGTGTGTGTGTGTGTGTGTGTGTGTGTGTGTGTGTGTGTGTGTGTGTGTGTGTGTGTGTTTCTCTCTCTCTCTCTTTGTGTGTGTGTGTGTGTGTGTGTGTAAGAGCAGATCTCCCGCCCGCCGCCGGCAGCTCCAGATGAGTAAACACACTTCATCTCTCATTGAGAAAGTCAGAGTTATTATTATCTTCTTCTTCTTCTGCTGCTGATTGTGATGCAGATCTCCTCAAGGCTCCTGACCGTCGTCAATCTCCAGCAGAATGAGCTCTATAGCCTCATAAGAAAACAAACGGCTCATGAATCAAACATGTGCTGCAGCTCTACACATCAGCTGTACACTCTAAACCCTAAAGCACTGATAACTCCGCCCTACAGCACTGATAACCCCGCCCTACAGCACTGATAACCCCGCCCTAAAGCACTGATAACCCCGCCCTAAAGCACTGATAACCCCACCCTAAAGCACTGATAACCCCGCCCTACAGCACTGATAACCCCGCCCTACAGCACTGATAACCCCGCCCTACAGCACTGATAACTCCGCCCTAAAGCACTGATAACTCTGCCCTAAAGCACTGATAACCCCGCCCTAAAGCACTGATAACCCCGCCCTAAAGCACTGATAACTCCACCCTAAAGCACTGATAACCCCGCCCTAAAGGATAGCCCCACCCTAAAGCACTGATAACCCCGCCCTAAAGCACTGATAACCCCGCCCTAAAGCACTGATAACTCCGCCCTAAAGCACTAATAACTCCGCCCTAAAGCACTAATAACTCCACCCTAAAGCACTGATAACTCTGCCCTAAAGCACTGATAACTCCGTCCTACAGCA
>NC_141027.1:81070000-81087500 GCF_052040795.2 Danio rerio
TGCCACAAAAGCATTATCAACACCATCAAAACACCACCAATGCCATCAAAATACCACAAAAACAACATCAACACCATCAAAACATCACAAAAACACCATCAATGCATCAAAACACCACAAAAACACAATCAACACCATCCAAATACTACAAAAACACCAAACACCATTGAATTATAATCAAAACACCTCCAAAACACATTCAAAGCAATGAAACCTTCATAGTCGCCAGAACACCATCAGATCAGATCAAAGCCTTCAACATCAATAAAATCAACAAAACATCAACAAAACACATCAAAGCCTCCAGAAGACAATCAAAACACCATCAAAGGAAAGGAAAGATCATCAAACACCATCAAAGACACCACAGCTCAATTAAAACCTATTGAAGAAGACGAAATCAAAACAACCTCATGAATTATAAAGCTTCACTACAGTTACACAGAAACTAGCCTACATTATACAGAAACTAGCCTACATTAGCTAAAGTTAAACAGCACATTATATTCAGTCCCATATCAAAAAGAGAGAGTGTGTGTCTGTAAATACACATATAAACACTGTTTCGGAGATCATTTGGTCTTTATCTTTAGTACAGTGTTTGTTTTTGAAATAATAACAGAAGGTTTAACCCAGAGAAGCAAATTTCACCCGCAATTCTAGAGTCACTGGTGTATGTTTGTGTGTATGTATGTATGTATTTATGTATGTATGTATGCATGTGTGTCATCTAGCTGTTGAAACTCCAGTGGCAGCAGCATTTAAGCTTCAGTCGAGGTGACATTCACACAGAAGCTCCTCGCGGGAGCAGAGAGTGTAATATCCAGCTGTTTATTCACGCAGTGTCTCTGCAGATATGCTATCTTTCTGAGGACATTATTTTACTGTACGCCTCCTCTCAGGAACCCGCTATATTAAACAGGGAAGCTCTTAAAATAAAGGTGCTGATAAAAGAGTCTGGCAGGTACATTTGTCCTCCTCTATCTGACAGTGAGAATACAGTCCTCCAACACAACACAAAATTACTTCATTTTCGCCTCTTTAAAGCGATAGTTCACCCCAAAAATTAACTTTCACCATTCTTCAAAATATCTGCTTTTGTGTTCAACCGCCGGTTTGAAATCGCTTGACGTAAATAGTGAGCAAATAGTGAGTAAAACTTAATTTTTGGGTCTCTTTAACAAGCCATAATGGCAATGCAAAGAAGCATGAAGCCTCCAAACACAAAAAACACACCATCAAACAAACAAAAGTCATATTAAAATACCAACAAAGCAACAAAAAACACCATCATAGTCACAAAAACACCATCACAACACAATGCAATACCCCATTATACACACAAAAGCACAATCAAATTCCCATCATACACACAAAAGAATGAAAAATTCACCATCAAACACACAAAACCATCATATAATGAACCATGATCACAAACAAACAGCATTAAAACACCATCATATGCACAAAAACACCATCATACAACACCATCAAAATACTATAAATTCACCATCAAACACACAAAATTATCATATAATGCATCATAATCAAAAACAAACAGCATTAAAACACCATCATATGCACAAAAAATACTATCAAAGCACCATCATACACACAACACCATCAAAACACTATAAATTTACCATCATACAAACACACTATCAAAACACAATCATAAACACAAAACACCATTAAAACATCATCATATGCACAAACACACCATCAAAACACCATAAATGTACCATCATGCACACAACACAATTAAAACAACATCATATGCACAAACACACCATCAAAACCCCCTCATATGCACCATCATACACACGAAACACCATGAAAACACCATCAAACATACTAAAACACCATCAATGCACCATCATACACACAACACACCATCAAACATACAAAAACATCATGAAAACACTCTTAAAAGCAATTGAAACACCACCATCTCTATCAAAACAACATTCAAATGCCGTCAAATAACCATCAGCGTCATCCAAACCAACACCAACACTGTTGAAACCCAAAAAGACCACATAAAAAGTGAACCGAACACTTTCAAAGCAATCAAAGCTGCCATTAACACAATCAAACACCATAAAAACAACACTAAAACATAATCAAAACACCATCAAACTACTATCAACACCATCAAACACCACAAAAACAACACTAAAACAACACTTAAACTAAATCAAAACACCATCAACACCATGAAACACCACAAAAACAACACTAAAACAAAATCAAAACACCATCAACACCATTAAACAACAGTAAAACAACACTAAAACAAAATCAAAACACAATCAAAAACCATTAAACACCACAAAACAACACTAAAACATAATCAAAACACCATCAAACAACACTAAAACAACACTAAAACAACACTAAAATTAAATCAAAACACCATCAAACACCATAAAAAGAACACTAAAACATAATCAAAACACCATCAACACCATCAAACACCACAAAACAACGCTAAAACATAATCAAAACACCATCAAACAACACTAAAACATAATCAAAACACCATCAAACAACACTAAAACAACACTAAAACAACACTAAAATTAAATCAAAACACCATCAAACACCATAAAAACAACACTAAAACATAATCAAAACACCATCAAAACACCATCAAAACACCATCAAAACACCATCAACACCATCAAACACCACAAAACAACACTAAAACTAAATCAAAACACCATCAACACCATAAAAACAACACTAAAACATAATCAAAACACCATCAAAACACCATCAACACCATCAAACACCACAAAACAACACTAAAACAACACTAAAACTAAATCAAAACACCATCAACACCATAAAAACAACACTAAAACATAATCAAAACACCATCAAACACCACAAAACAACACTAAAACAACACTAAAACTAAATCAAAACACCATCAACACCATTAAACACAACAAAAACAACACTAAAACATAATCAAAACACCATCAAACACCACAAAACAACACTAAAACAACACTAAAACTAAATCAAAACACCATCAACACCATTAAACACAACAAAAACAACACTAAAACATAATCAAAACACCATCAAACCACCATCAACCCCATCAAACACCACAAAACAACACTAAAACTATCAAAACACCATCAAACTACCATCAACACAAAAAAGTGTTGAGTTTAACGCGCTGCTTGTCATTCCTCATATGTATGCTATCGACCACCACCTTCTGAGTGTATATAGAGTAAGTCTCCATGTTTAAGTGTACTCGCTGATTGTTCTAGGTCTACTTGTATTGTTGTTTTATTGGTTTAAGTGCACTTCTGACAGACTGACTGCACTTCAGCTTGTGTGTCTGCAGTCTAATCGTCTGCGTTCTGCAGTTTAGCTCACATCGGGATGTCTGAGTAGTTTGTGAATCCTCTATTTTGGGCCGGTGAGTGAGTGCGGAGGCGCTGTGGGTTTGTTTTAATGGGATCAGCACTTCATTTGCAGCTGAAGTCAGGCCGATTGTCTGCTCTCCGGAGACGCTCCGCTCTTCTGTTCTGCAGCAGGACTCGCTGTGGCTGCAGATATAATTGCACGTCCTCACGCCGCACATATTGCACTGCGTTCGCCCGCCGCTGGTCATTTGATGTCTCTGATGTTCAGCAGAAGTGTAGCGCTCAGCAGAAACACCTCCAAGAGCCCAAAACAACACACTTATGAAGGTCAGAGCAGGAGGAGATCAGCCACAAATATCATCCAGACTCTGCCGGCTGATCACTGTACACATGCTAATGTCAAGACCACACTCAAACCTGCTGCGTCAGCATCACTAATGCTTTAGTTAACACAAACCCCAGTCAGAAAAGGTGGAACAGAATCGATAACGCAAATAAAACATGAAAGAAGTGATTTGTACATTTCCTTCAGTGTCATTGCAGACAACAGACATTACTCAATGTGTTCCTCGTGATTTATTTTGATTTGATGCTGTTTTCAAAATAAACATGTATTCCAGTTCTGTAATGCTGCCGTTCCTCTTCACAACACTCAACAGATGTTTAGGGACTGAAGACAGCCGGTGATGAAGAGTTTCAGGGTCATTTTCTCTCATTCTTCCTGCAAACAAGCTTAATGGGCCACACATTCTCTAATGGAGACAGGTCGGGACTGCAGGCAGGCCAGTCCAGTGTCTGTCTCCTCTTCCTCCGCTGCAGGGCTCTGTAATGTGAGCTGAATGTGGTTCTGCATTGTCTTGTTGGACTCTGCATGGGTGTCCCTGGAGAAGAAGGCAGCATATTGAGCTCCAGAATCTCTCTGTGCTGTTCAGCACCCAGAGCACCGACACAACCCCAGACCATGACAGAGCCGGGCTTCTAGACTTGTTGGACAGTCTGGATGATCCTCTTCTTCTTTGGTCTGGAGCACACGGCCTTCATTTCTCCCCACGCCTTCTTTTAAAAAAACATGTTTTCATATGAATAAACCACTTTTCTGACAATACCTAAAATAGTTGGGTTCCCTTGTGAGATCAGGCTGTTATTTCTCACAATCATAGTTTTTTACATATATATATTCTGTTTTCATGTGAAAGTTTTAGTATTTTGTATGTGTATATAGTTCTAATAACTTTATTTAGTTTTAATTTTAATGATTTTAAAGCTTCATTTTGCACTAAATGAACAAAAAATACCAAAACATGTTGAAATGAATAAAATATGCTAGAAAATATTAGAGTACAACATAAGAATTCTAATAATTAAATAATGAATAAAAATAAATAATTAAACAATAAATAATGAAGTAATAAATAAATAAATATTAAATTAATAAATAATAAAATAATAAATGAATAAATATTAAACTAATAAATAATAGATATAAAAATAATAAATTAATATTAAATTAATAAATAATAAATAATAAAATAATAAATAAATAAATATTAAACTAATAAATAATAAATATTTAAATAATAAATAAATGAATAAATAAATAATTAATTAAATAATAAATAAACAAATAAATAATCATTAAATAATTAAATAATAAATAAATGTTAAATACTTAAATATTAAATAAATAAATAAATATTAAATTATTAAATAATAAATAATTAAATAAAAAATAAAAATATTAAATTAATAAATAATAAAAAATAATAAATAAATAAATAAACACTAAATAATTAAATAATAAATAAATGTTATATAATTAAATAATAAATAAATGATTAAATAATTAAATAATAAATAAATGAATGAATGAATAAATAAATAAACAAACAAACAAACAAACAAACAAACAAACAAACAAACAAACAAACAAAGAAAACAAATAAATAAATAAACAAACAAACAAAAAAACTAAAAACAAAATCTGATTCTTGCAAAATGATGAAAATCTTGTTGTTATATGGATAAATTCTAGTAGTTTCAGAAAAAGGCAAATGTCATGGATTTCAGATGACAGTGAGCATCTGTTTGGGCCACACTGTGAGTGTTTTAATCTGCCATCAAATGATTCTTGTTCTGAGTTCAGAGATTTTGCATATATAAACTATAATCCACTCAAAAAGCAGTTTACTTTAGTTAACTATAATAACTCCCGAAGAGCGCTAATGACCCATTTCTGAAGCGTCCCGTAATAATTACAAACTGTTTCTGTTGGTCAGATGAAAAGTGAAGCGGCTGCCGTTCTGCCACAGCGAGTCTTCAGATATGCAAATACAAGTGCCTCTGCCCAATACCGTAAGAGCCCAGGCTGACCAAGTTTGCATAAATCACCATAAATTAGCTGACAGTGGCTCGAACAAACAGCGATTGGATGACTCTTTCCTGCATGCCGGGTTGCCAGATTGGCACTGAAGCCAATTAAAATCCCTGGAAGAACAACGCGCCTTCACAGCTCGAAACACCAAACAAGAATTAGGGATAAAAGCTGCGGCGGGCAGGATTCAGTGTCAGAAAGCATCATTAGTGATCCGATGAGTCCATTTACTGTAGGCTTGTGCTTCATTCAATTATTGCTGCGGCGTTAGCTCACATTTCAATATCCTTCAGACGAACCTCACTGTAAGTTCCAGAACCTGAATAAAGTCCAGACGCAATTATCTGAACATTATCTGAGTGTTTTCAGTGTTTATGAGTTTCATAACTCTCTGAAATATGGTTTATGTTCCCGCTGAATGCACTGACTAGCGTAAACTTTTAATTTGACATTATCTGCACTCGTTCACAGTCTGCTTTAGGTGTGTGCAGAAACACAGTCATGGAAATCACTGTTAGCAGATTAATATGCAGCATAAACAAGTCTCACAGCGTCTCTACAGTCATATTCTCTACAGGAGGATTCAGAGAGATATCTGTGCAGATGCATTAGATTAGTCACGACAGCCTGTGTATAGTGTTTAGTATATAGTGTACAGTGTAAAGTGTAGCGTGTATATTATAGTGTATAAAGTACAGTGAATAGTGTGTAGTATAGTGTGTATAGGGTATAGTATATTGTAGAATATACAGTGTAAAGTGTATAGTACAGTGTATAGTGTTTTGTGTATATAGTGTATAGTGTATAATATATAGTGTAAAATGTAGTGTATATCATAGTGTATAGTGTAAAGTGTGGTGTATAGTGTATAGTATAGTGTATGATATATAGTGTAAAGAGTAGTTATATAGTGTATAGTATAGTGTATAAAGTATAATGAATAGTGTATAGTACAGTGTATATAGGGTATAGTATAGTGTATATAATGTATAGTATATAGTGTTTGGTATATAGTGTACAGTATAGGGTATAATATATAGTGTAAAATGTACAGTGTATTGAGTATAGTGTAAAGTGTAGTGTACAGTGTATAGTATAGTGTATAATATATAGTGCAAAGTGTAGTGTATATAGTATAGTGTATAAAGTACAGTGAATAGTGTATAGTATAGTGTATATAGGGTATAGTAGTGTCTAATATATAGTGTAAAGTGTACGGTGTATAGTATAGTGTATATAGTGTATAGTGTAGTGTATATAGTGTATAAAGTATTGTGTATAGTATAGGGTATAATATATAGTGTAAAGGGTATTGTATTGTATAGTATATAGTGTATAATATAGTGTAGGGTATAGTCTAAAGTGTAGTGTATATAGTGTATAGTATATAGTGTGTAGTATATAGTGTATATGTTCAGTCAATCATTTTTGTTCGACGTAGTCTCTTATTTATCAGAAGTCGCCACCGCGGAATGAACCACCAACTATTCCAGCATATGTTTTACACAGCGGTTGCCCTTCCAGCCGCAAACCTGGAAATGGGAAACACCCATACACACATACACAGTGTAAAGTGTAGTGTATACTGTATAGAGTGGATATAGTGTTTATAGTATTTAGTGTATGGTGTTTATGGTGTATATAGTGTATATTGTATATGGTGTATATAGTGTCGGGTATATAGTGTGCATTATATATTGTATATGGTGTATAGTAAATTGTGTATAGTATAGTGTATATGATGTATTAGTTGTGAGATATTCTCCAGACAGACGCAGTGAAGTGTTCTGTTCCCACCCTCAGTAGTGCACTACATTCTCAGTATGCGTATGAGGACGCAGCCACTCTTTAGATGTGAATCAGGGATTTTCAGTCAAATCCATTCAGATCCTGACGGCTTTAAGAGCTCTTGAAGATTCCAGGAGAGAGAGAGAGAGAGAGAGAGAGAGAGAGAGAGAGAGAGAGAGAGAGAGAGAGAGAGAGAGAGAGAGAGAGAGAGAGAGAGAGAGATGGAGAGAGAGAGAGAGAGAGAGAGAGAGAGAGAGAGAGAGAGAGAGAGAGAGAGATGGAGAGAGAGATGGAGAGAGAGAGAGAGAGAGAGAGAGAGAGAATTGAATTTTCAACACGCCTTTAATAAACATTTTAAAGACGTTATACAATCAAATGTTACACATAAAAATTAGAAACAGCCTAATGAACCATAAACTCTAAATTTTCATCACAAATTTGACATAAAACTCCTTTGTAACACCAAATTTTTTCAAAACACATAAGATCACCCATTGTTTTGTAATACTGGAAATCAATTAAAATTCTGGATTTCACCAAGTTAAAAAAAAATGTTTTTAAACAGCCACTTGAGTTTTGCTCAACTTGTATTTTTCTAGTGTCATAAATTGCCATTTTTGCTTGACCCAAAAGAAAATTTAATAACTGACAAAAAAACGTTGTTTACGTGTATACTTATAACCACAAATAAACGTTTCCATAGAAAATGTCTCGCCAAAACAAACAAACAAGTTAGATAAGACCTGAAAAAAGGAACTAAGCCTGTTACATAACATAAAAGCATGATATAGGGTTTCACGTTGAGAACAAAATGGACATTCATCACTATTACCTGGATTTATAATTGAAACAAACGCATTCACAGCTATGGCACCATGCAAGATTCTCCATTGCAAATCCCCCACTTTTTTTGGTAAGGGGGGTTTATACAGAGCTCTCCACTCTGGTTTAGCATTCTCTTTTAAATGGAGAGAGAGAGAGAGAGAGAGAGAGAGAGAGAGAATCCACTGAGAGACACTCAGGTGTGAAGAGCTGACACACAACCACCCAGCACACACACACACACACACACACACACACACACAGGTGGAGTATAGACAGGTGGAGTATAGACAGGTGGAGTATAGACAGGTGGAGTATAGACAGGTGGAGTACAGACAGGTGGAGTATAGACAGGTGGAGTATAGACAGGTGGAGTATAGACAGGTGGAGTATAGACAGGTGGAGTACTCTGTGGTGTGATGTTGACTTGATCAGAAACCCCATCAGCTCTTCATCAAGAGTCTCTGAGCTCCAGAGAACAGCAGCAGAGCATCCATCACACATCCATCACCATCACCATCACTAATGACCACACTCAACACCTCCAGCAGCCGCTCACTGTCTCCGACACACACCTGCACACACACAGAGATGCTGTCACCTGGACACACACCTGCTGTCAGGATGCAGGACAGGTTTAGGAGCAGGAGAGATTCAGGAGGACACGTCTGATCTGAGGAAACACACACCGACTGACAGGACAGCAGAGGAGTGTGTCTGAGCACCACAGCTGACAGCCTGTGTGTGTGTGTGTGTGTGTGTGTGTGTGTGTGTGTGTGTGTGTGTGTGTGTGTGTGTGTGTGTGTGTGTGTGTGTGTGTGTGTCTCCACGCACAGCTCTGAGATGATGATCAGCTGAACACTCTCAGCACTGTGAGGGTTCGGCTGCGTCTCAATCAGCTCAATGAGCAGATCAGTGTGAGCTCCTGCACTCCACACTTACACTCACACTGATTGTCAGACGTCCCCTCGGTGTGGACTCAGTAGTGTGCTCACAGTAAAGGGCACTCAGCTTTCTGAAAGCGACAGTGACAGCCTGGACACCCTTCAGTCTTCTGGAGTTCCTCAAGCTGTAATAGCTCAAGCTTCGTCTGGAGCAGCACACAGCGGGGGGGCAGGTGCTGAACACTGTCATGTTGATCAGCTCATCATAGCAGACTTTAACAAACACTCAAACAATACCAACACAACACTAAACAGCAGAGTCCTGGACACGCGACTGACAGCAGGAGACAGCGCTGAGCTACTGGCGTGTGTGTAATCCTTCATACGCAGCGTATAGACGCCTCTCATACGGAGGATGGAGACTCGCGCGCTGCTCAGGTGTGGGTTTCTCACAGACTTCAGCGGAGTCAGAATCTGGACGCCTCTGGCAGATCTCAGCTTTATTCTGTATCGGTTTGTGCTTGGTCGATACCAACATCCAGAGAAAATGTCAAGACAAAACTGCAAGTGGGAGAGCACAGTCTGCAGAGCTACCAGCAGTGTGTGTCTAACAATCTGACACCTCCAGCCCGACACCGACACTGACACTGACAACACACCTGTGCTGTACAGAAACACGTGACGGATCCTGACCTGCAGGACCACTGTGTGTGTGAGAGTGAGATTTACACACACACACGCACACACACACGCACACACACACAAACACACACACGCACGCACACACTAAACATGATGGGTGGAGTCACTGCAGCTAGTGGGTGGAGTTACTAAATATGATGGGTGGAGTCACTGAAGGTAGTGGGTGGAGTCACTAAACATGATGGGTAGAGTCACTGCAGCTAGTGGGTGGAGTCACAAAACATGATGGGTGGAGTCAATGCAGCTAGTGGGTGGAGTTACAAAACATTCTGGGTGGAGTCACTGCAGCTAGTGGGTGGAGTCACTAAACATGATGGGTGGAGTCACTGAAGCAAGTGGGTGGAGTCACTAAACATGATGGGTGGAGTCACTGAAGCAAGTGGGTGGAGGTAACAAAACTAGTGGCTAGATTTGTCAAAACCAGTGGGTGGAGTCACTTTAGCTAGTGGGTGGGGTTATTTAAACTAGTGAGTGTAGTCACTTCAGCTAGTGGGTGGGGTTATTTGAACTAGTGGGTGGAGTCACTTAGGCTAGAGGGTGGATGTAACTAAGCTAGTGGGTGGAGCCACTTCAGATAGTGGGTAGGGCTATACAAACTAGTGGGTGGGTTTTATAATCTAGTGGGTGGAATTATTTCAGCTAGTGGGTGGGGTTATTTAAACTAGTGGGTGGAGTCCCTTTAGATAGTGGGTGGAGATAACTGAACTACTGGGTGGAGTCACTTTAGCTAGTGGGTGAGGTTATTTAAACTATTGGGTGGAGTCACTTCAGCTAGTGGGTGGAGATATCTAAACTACTGGGTGGAGTCACTTTAGCTAGTGGGTGGAGATATCTTAACTAGTGGGTGGAGTCACTTTAGCTAGTGGGGTTCCATAAACTAGTAGGTGGAGTCACTAATCCCGGATAAAGCTGTGGTCACACTGGGCTTTTCCTCCTATAGACTTCCATACATACGCACGTGAATGCGTCAGACCGGAAGTGCAGGGTCATGCGTCAAGTTTCGCCGGTTGCTGCAGTGCAAAGTTCAAGCTTGCTGAACTCTGAGCTGCGAAATCACATCACTTGACTGCGTGAGACCAATGCAGGATCAAAACATGAGCTCTCTGGACAGGATCATGGAGCAATCGCTCACTTTTTACATGTCTAATCATCTGGTTAATCCCGCCCCTTTCACAGCACCGTACAGAATATCACACACACACACTCTAGTGTGACCACAGCTTCAGAGTTACTTCAGCTAGTGGGTGGAGATAACTAAACTAGTGGGTGGAGTCACTTCAGCTAGTGGGTGGGGTTACCTCTGAGTGGTGAGGTTATCTGTGGTGTAGAGAACATACGGACAGGGTGCTAGTGAGTATCACTGAGCGAGAGAGAGAGAGAGAGAGAGAGAGAGAGAGAGAGAGAGTGAGTGTGTGTGTGTGTGTGTGTGTGTGTGTGTGTGTGTGTGTGTGTGTGTGTGAGAGAGAGAGACAGAGAGCGCGAGTGAGGTTTGCTTTGATTAGTCTCCACAGAGTAAAGGTGGAGCAGGTAAATGTTCACCTGTCATGAGACACACACATTCGTTTTCTCTCGCTTCTGCATTATGGGAGTGTGTGTGAGCAGCAGATGGAGGATCACACACTGACACCACCCGTCTGCACCTCCACCTCCCCATTCAGCTCTAATGTGCTTTATTAGCGTGATCAACAACAGAACATGCACACACACACACACACACACACACACACACACACACACACACACACACACACACACACCACAAACCAACGGCAGTAAACACATGAAGAAGAGAAAAGGAGGAGAAAACACACACACACACACACTCAGCAGTGATGACAGTGTGTGTGACGACAGGCGTGGCGTAATCAGCAGACGTCAGTAAACCCACAGATTCCTCCATCCAGCATATTTCAGGACGCATCCGCGCGCGCAAACACACACACACACACACACACACACACGATTGCTCTGTTCACTCGTTCTCTGACGTCTGATCACTCTCAGCAAATATTCACACACTACATTATACGACTGTATTAATTGTAAAAATGTGTGTGTGTGTGTGTGAGAGAGAGAGAGATTGTGTGTGTGTGTGTCACACGATTTTACCACACACACACACACACACACATACTAATGATGGAAGAAAATCTCCTGAAAACACCAGAGCAGGTAGGTCAAATCACCTGTCAATCACACAAAGTGTCTGTGTGTGTGTGTGTGTGTGTGTGTGTGTTTTAACCTCATACCAAACAGTAATTTTGTGCAGTTATGTCATTCGCTTGCGCAGCAGCCATACTCACACACACACACACACACACACACACACACACACACACACACACACATGAGACTCAGAATCCAGTGTTATCTTCAGCTCTAAGTGATAACAGCAGAGACATGCTCTAACAGTGGCATTAAACACACTCAACACAGTCATCAGGGGTGATGAAGATGATGAAGATGATGAAGATGATGAAGATGATGATGATGATGGAGCAGCAGCAGACGCTGTGATGGTGAGCTCGGGGTCATTAATTGTAGAAAATCAGAGATTCTCATCAGAAACAGCAAACAGATTAGACTGACATCAGCACAACTGACCACACACACACACACACACACACACACACACACACACACACACATCTACTGTATGCAGATGAGCAGCTTCATCACACACACACACACAGTCTCTCTCATACAAATGTTAATGCAACACAACACACACACACACACACACACACACACACACACAAATCAAAAATGAGCACCAAAAGATTCACACAATCATTCTTCCCTTCCTCTCTCTCTCTTACACACACAAACGGAAACGATACAGAGACTTAAACACACACACACACACACACACACAAAAATGAGAACACACACTAGCATTCACACAATCACACACACACACACAAACGAAATACAGCACTGAACACACACATTCAGTCTTATACACACACACTCAATACGATCATAAGCACACACAAATAAACGCACACACACACTAGCATTCACACAATCATTTCTCTCTCTTTCCCTCTCTCTCTCTCTCTCTCTCTAACACACACACACACACACACACACACACACACACACACACACACACACACACACACACCAAACTCCAGAAGAATCCCAGATTGACTTTCAGCTCATCTTACACTCAAAGCAGCTCATTACAGCTCATCTCTCAATACAGCCTTCTGACATCTTCATCACCACCATCATCATCATCTTCATCACCATGAGAGACTCCAACAAACCTCACACACACACACACTTTCTGCACACATGTCCGGTTCACACACACACACACACACACCCATATTTATACACACTCCTGGAGGAGCGACACCCAGCAGCCCGAGCTCATGTAACACACACACACACACACACACACACACACACACACACACTGAGAGTTTGCGCACACATGTCCCGATGTCTCTCTCTCTCTGACAGTGATTAAAGTGTGTGTACTTACTCCAAACGCAGAAGATGGACACGGCGCTGACTGAAACACACAGAGACACACCGTCAGAAGAGGAAGAGGAGGAGGAAAACACAGAGGAAGAGCAAGAGGAAGAGGAAGACTCACCCAAAAGCCTTCAGAGGGTCTCGGGGATCCGGAGGACGGTTTTATGTCTTTCTGTTTCTCCCGCCAGAAGCAGCGCGAGGATGAGGATGATGAAGATGAGGATGAGGATGATGGAGACTCTTATTCCACACACTGCCGCTCACACACACACACTGACAGCATCCGCGCGTCCGACGCCCGCGAGCAAACAGAGAAACACGCGCGCGGAGAGCAGACACCTGACTCTGAGCGTGTGTGTGTGTGCGAGTGTGTGTCTGTGTGCAGTTCCCGCGCGCGCCGCTGGGTGTCCGGAGAACGCGCCTCCTCACTGTGAGCGGCTGAATGATGATGATGATGATGATGCTCCACTCTTCATCAGAGCTCCAGATCTGCTTCATCTGACACCTTCAATCAGCACAAACACACACACACACACTATCAGAAGAACATCTCAACTCATCTGTGTGTGTGTGTGTGTGTGTGTGTGTGTGTGTGTGTGTGTGTGTGTGTGTGTGTGTGTGTGTGTGTGTCTTTCAGAATGATGTAATTCAATTAAGTCAGTTCCTGCCCATGAGAATAACCCAGTGAGTGTAATCACTCCTGTAACCCTGCTGCTGCCTGTGTAGTGTTCACTATCCAGCGTTCACTACACTCCTCTACCCTGGAGCACAGGCAGCGCACTTCAGTCCTCAAATCTACAAAAGAGCTGATCTTCATCACACACTCAGTGAATGTGTGTGTGTGTGTGTTCCCTCATCAGTGTGCAGTATTTCAGCAGTGTTCACTCAGTGGACAACACTTGATGCTCACTACAGTGTAGGGTGTGTGTTTATCACGATAAAGAGTGTTTAGCAGGACAGTGTGTGTGTGTGTGTGTGTGTGTGTGTGTGTGTGTGTGTGTGTGTGTGTGTAGCAAGTCCGTAAGTTTGCACTTGACATTTGGGTGAATCAAACACGGGTATGTATGTATGTATATATATATATATATATATGCTGCTATTATTATATTATTTAACGTTAAATAGTTCAAATAAATTGTATTTAAATTATTAAAATATGTTATTAATTGACCCTCTCTTCATAGTTTATTAGGTTTCAGGCCTGTAGCCAAGAGGGGCTCTGGAAGTCCAAAAGTTTAATTAATATCTTCATTATTATTGTTTTTCTGATTATTCAGTGGCCAGACTCTGACTGAGGAAAGCTGGATGTGCTGGCCGGCTTGTTATTTGCCTGTAGGCTTCAGTGTTTAATTTAAAACAAGTTTAAACAGACTTATAAAAACAAATGTAATGACAGATGATGATAAATTTGCATTTTGAAAGTAAGAATATTTCCATATTCTTATTCAGAGTTGTGGTTATTGATAAAGCTGTGGTGTAAAGCTGATGGTGTAGATGCACATGTGTGAATAAACACTTCATTAGTCAAATCATGTGCTCAGCAGTTTGACAAAACGGTTGTAAATATGTTTTGGTATTTCAGAAAGTCTGGTTACACTGCAAAATGCTTTTCTTGCTTAGATTTTTTGTCTTGTTTCTAGTCCAAAAATCTAAAACTTCCTAAATCAGGAGGAATTTTCTAGACAAGCAAAACACATTGTCTTGTTTTAAGATATAATATGCCAATATTAAGTGAGTTTTTCCTTAAAACAAGCAAAATAATCTGCCAACGGGGTGAGCAAAATAATCTTACGTCAAAAGAAAAAACAAGATTATTTTGCTGACCCCATTGGCAGATTATTTTGCTTGTTTTAAGGAAAAACTCACTTAATATTGGCATATTATTTCTTAAAACAAGACAATGTGTTTTGCTTGTCTAGAAAATGCTTCTTGATATAAGAAATTTTAGATATTTGGACTAGAAACAAGACAAAAAATCTAAGCAAGAAAAGCATTTTTGCAGTGTATGATGAGCATCCGACAAGATAATCCAGCAAAAATGAGTTCTTAAAATATATACAATATAAATATGCAACATTTACACGCTGTAAAAATGAATCTCGAGGCCTGTAATATTCATTAAAAATATTGAAATGGTCATTAAAAATATAAAAATAATGTGCATATTTTCTTGAAAAAGCTATATTCTGGATTTATTATGACATATTGCGAATAATTTGCTAATAAAATCAAGAGATAAATTTGACTCATGTTTTAAGTGAACCAGTGCAAGTGTTAGGATTACTTTGAGAAATTAATGGAGCTGATCAAACTGAGGAAAGATGGCTTCACGGCTATTTAAAGAAAATTCCCTCACTCACTCAGGCGGATTTGATTGAGATGTTTGCATTAGAATCTCAACAACAGCAGTGATCAGACGACAAACTGAAGGAGCAGATGAACAGTGAGCATGTGAAGAGGTGAGCATTAGCAGTCTTAAATACACTCTTTCAGAAAGACACATGCGGCTGGCAGGAGCCTAGATTTCCCATATGATGTACATGAGGATACACAGGTAATTTAGCCACCTTTGAAACTGATTCTTTGTTTATTCTCAATTATATATTGAAATTGAGCAAATCATTTGCATTGTAAAATTTAACAGCAATGATCAGGCAACATGTAAGTGTGGTGGTGGAGAACAACAGTGAGCTTGGTTAGTGGTACGGCTAAGCTAAGCTAAGCTAGCTTATCTATGGCCATGCACAGTGTTTTCCCATTAAGGTTGCTTTTACAGCATTAAAGATGTGATGCAGTTAATAATTACAATGAGTAAATAAAAGATTATATAATACTGCATATTAATTTGATTGCTTAATTTGTCAGATTAATGAAGAAAATGTTCACTAGATTTTTCTATTTTCTAGATCTGCTTATTTTGTAAACAAAGCAAGTGTCTCATATCAAATATCAACTAAAGGACAGGAAATATGACTGCACGAGCTGTACTGTAAATAAAGTAAACAAACACTTTCATATCAGTCAATAATATTACTGAAAAGTGAATAAATATAAGCGTACACAGTGAATGAACAGACGATGATGGACTGCATGTGGAGCTGATCCTCATCATCAAGGAGAGATCAGGCGAATAACTGCAGAAAGCTTCAGTTTTCAGAAACATCAGCCAGAGATCAATGAGCCGGACACAGGCCTGACAGTGCAGTGCCAGAATAATGTGTATTACCTGATAAAGAGAGTTTAATGAAGACTTCAGCTTATTTTAGCCATGCTGTATATCAGTGTTGTGCTGTACTGTAGTTATTCTGACTGTTTCAGCTGATATTGGAGGTGCTGGAGATGAGGAGATGTTGATCATATGCTGTTTACTGTGCAGTGTTGTTCAGGGTGTATTATTGACCGATCAGCCTACAGTATATCAGCCTGCTGCAGCGTTAGAGAGGAGGAAACGCGAGCATCAGCGGCGTCATCATGCTGGACTCGTGCAGTGGTGAACCTGCGTTTGTGACTCACACTTCCGCTGAACATAAGCTCCTTGTGTCCGCCTTTTTGCTGCCGCTATCCTCGCCTGTGTGTGTGCCCGACACACCTCATCCCCGCGCGCACGCGCCGCTCACCTGAACGCAGCCGCAGCCTCTCACATGACAGCAGGGACAGGCGCAGCCAATCACAATGCTCATACGTGTTTTGGGGGCGGGAGGACTCGAGGAGAGGGCGGGAGTGAAGCGTTTCTGCGTGTCTAGTTGAATGCTGACAGCGCCATTATTAAAGTGGGTTAAATTGTTGGTGGGCACCTTCCCATGGTCGGTGGGTAATGATGGGGATGTGTCTCCTCCGTCCACACACTCTCCGCCCCTGGTGTGTGGGCATCATCCACACCTGCCGTCAGGAGGTGCAGGGCGGAGTTAACCAATGAGTGAGGCTCCTGGACCCGCTTTGCAAAAGCTTTAATCCTAAATTGATGCAGATCTAGTACTCGGTTCTGCAATTCGGGATCTTGTAGTCCAGCTTGTTTGAGCCAGTTTTTCAAAGCAACATCGGATTGGATCAGTCAGTGG
>NC_141027.1:81092500-81112500 GCF_052040795.2 Danio rerio
GTGTGTGTGTTGACTGTAGACGGTGTGTGTTATTGGTGTGTGTGTGTGTGTGTGTTTACTGTAGATGGTGTGTGTGTGTGTGTGTGTTGACTGTAGACGGTGTGTGTGCTCTGCCGTTATGATGATGATCATCTGCTGTGTTTGTTTAATACTAATACTGAGAGTCTCCAGCAGAGCAGACCTGACTGTGTTCACCAGCGGCCTCAGCTCAGCGGCTTCACTGTGTGTGTGTGTGTGTGTGTGTGTGTGTGTGTGTGTGTGGTCTTGTGTTCATGTACAGTAGAGGTGCATCATTACAGTCTGTGGTTACAGCAGCGCAGTGTGTGTGTGTGTGTGTGTGTGTGTGTGTGTGTGTGTGTGTGTGTGTGTGTGTGTGTCACAGATGGAGATTCAGCAGCAGCAAAAATAGAAAAGAATGAAAAGGCAGTTTCACCCTCACACCTGCAGGAGAGAGAGAGAGAGAGAGAGAGAGAGAGAGACAGAGAGAGAGAGAGTCTTCAGATCAGCAGGTAACTCTCTCTCGCTCACACACACAGACACACACACACACACACACACACAGACTGTTTACTGTTAAGGGTGTGTGCTTGAATGTGAGCTTTAATTGAGATCATCTTCATCGTAATCTTCATCATCATCTTCATCATCATCGTCAGTATCTTCGTTCTCATCATCTTCATCCTCTTGTCTCCCGCTCTATGTTCAGCGGGTATCTCCTGGCTGTGTGTTGTATCTGGGTCAGGGAAGCAGCTCGTCTTCATCTTCTGGAATCTAATAAGCTCTGCTGGTTTCCTCCGCTCTGCTGTTGAGTTATTACTGGCGGGAAAACCACAACTGGTCTGATGTGAGCTGATCATGTTAAAGAGGAGCAAACACACGCACACGCACACACACACACACACACACACACACACACACACACACACACACACACACAACACAGAGACCAAAACGGCACACTCACACTCCAAATCAGGCTCACACTCAACCAACCTGCACACACGTACATACACACGTACACACACACACACGCAGTTTTAATATTTCATATTTAATAATGCGGGGCTGCGGGACGCCGGCTGCTTTAAACACACAGCAGGAGGACGCTTCAGCAGCCGGCCAGAGAAACCTGATATTAGAATACAGTTCAGACACTCAGAGATCTGCAGGACGTACTTCACAATAATAGTGTGACCTGGTGTGAACAGAATGAGCTGCAGACACTGCTTCATCACTGTCAAACAGCTGAAGATGATAGGAAATCAAAACAATGCAGAGTTCTGAAGAGATAAATGAGTTCAGGAGTTCACCCTCGGCTGATGATTGATTATGAAGAGTGTCCCGGGAGAGAGCCCTGAGCTCTGAAGATCCTCGAGCCCGGGGCTGCCTCCCGTTTGCAGGGCGAGAGGGGAGTTTGAGCTTAGGTAGGACTGGAGAACTCCCCTGCTGTAGAAGCTAATGAGCAGTTAGGGATTGCTCGATACGTCTGACTAGGAGCAGCTCTGTGGTGCCAATTTGGATTAGTCAATACTCGTATGTCACATGTCTTTAGATAGAACCGGGGAACCCGGGGGAAACCCACATGAACACATGAAGAACGTGTTAACTCCACACAGAAACGCCGGCTGACCTGGTAAGGACTTGAATCAATGACCTTCTTGCAGTGAGGCAACAGTGCTAACCACTGGGCCACCATGCTGCCCTGTCTAGGAAAGGAGGAGGAGTAGGGTGGACTCTTCAAGAGGAAGATCACTGTGGAATGGATCTTTGGTTGTTTATGTTGAGTTAGGAATCATCTGATTGGTAGATCATGTGTTAGCTGATGCTGGTGCTGGACCGGCTGTGATCAATCATGATCCCCTCGATATTAGTTTATAAATAAACCACACTTATAGATGCACACTGTTTCTGTTCAAATCAAATAAAAAAACGTCCCCTCCCCCTCATCAGCATCTGTTCTCTGATTGGTGTGTACTGAGGGCAGGATCAACCGGATCATGAGATCCACCAATAAGAAACCACAACCACACAATTAATTAAGCTCCTCAAGCTCCACCTGTTTGATCCAAAAGCAGAGAATGCAGCAGATAAGAGCAGAGCAGCGTTAGTTCACCATCAGTTCAGCTCAAATGAAGATCCACGCTGCACTGATCTACATGTGTATTAGTGTGTGTGTGTGTGTGTGTGTGTGTGTGTGTCAGCAGTGTGTGAATGTCTCCAGCAGCCTCTAATGGTGAAGATGATTGATTAATATATTTTTCTAATCAGACTTCATAAAAACCGTCTGCAGAAACACTTTGATTGACATTGAAAGCCCCGCCCACTAGTGACCATCTCTCTATCTCATTAGCATAAACAGCAGCCCTGAGTGTGAAGCAGCTGCAACTTTTCATTGTACATCAGTCTTACATGCTGTAGCGATTTTTGGGTGAAATGCTAATGGTCTAACCTGATTCAATGATTTATGCTAAGCTAAGCTAAAAGTGGTCTCGCCAGACCCAGAAACCAGCTAAATGTTTTCAGAACTGATAAAACTCAACGGTTAGGATTAGCATGTTTCCAGGTTTTATTAATAGTATATTGTCTGCAAATATGGCGGCACAGTGGCTCAGTGGTGACGCTCTGTCGTCTCACAGCAAGGTTGCTGGTTTGAGTCCCGGCTGGGTCAGTTTGTGTTTGCATGTTGCCAACAGCCCAAACACAGGCGCTGAAGGGGAATTGATAAACTGAATTAGTCGTAGTTGTGAAGGGTGTTTCCCAGTACTGGGTTGCTGCTGGAAGGACATCTGCTGTGTAAAACAGACTGGTGATTCATTCCGCTGTGGCTGCCCAGATAAATAAGGGACTGAATGAATGATTAGCAGTGTACCTCATAAGTGCACTGCCCACAGAATTAAACGCACTTCTTTATCTCAAAAGCTGAAAGATTTCTAACGGGGAACACTGAAGTCTGTGCTCAAGCAGAGGGAAAAACCCTTAAAAAGTCCAACATGAAACAAGAGGCCAGTGCGAGAGCTGTGTGTTTGTTAAAGTCAGCGCTGAACTCCTCATCTAATGTCGATTGGTGTGGGAAACGCTCTGCTTGGCTTCACTGAAAGTTTCTCTCCCTGAGGAAACGCCGTCGCCAACAAACACCTGATCTGGCGCCGGCGCCGTCACTGCGCCTGAAATAACCACATTGTTAAATGATGTTCTGTGAAGTTTGTCTCGCAACCATTAGTCGCTCGCCAATTAAAATCTCTAATGACTTAATGCTCTGAAGTCTGTGTTTGTGCGGCGGCGCTCTGTGAATACTGAATAAACACCTGCGCTCTGAAGCGCCATCAGGATTCTAGCGGCTTCCACTGACTCTTAATTGTGGAGGCTTCACATGCGGAGCGCTTCTAACTCAACATTGATATTCTGGGGCTGATTCTGCGCTCTTTGAGCCGCCGTTACGCTGCTTTTCTGCGCTGCGAGGCCCAGCGCGTCCTGACCCGATGATCCGCTTTACACAACATGTGCATTTCTGGCAGACAGACATACTGAAGGAGGCCTGATAGAAGCAGCAGTCTCTGGCAGATGAATAATTAACACACACTCATGCAGTAAATAAACATCTGAAGGTTGCTCGGGTTTTGCTCTCTGATGGGGGATCTGATGTATTGGAGAAATGTTTAGTGATTGCACAACCGGGCTCTGCTTAAATGCTGGATATTGGCCTGTTTGTGCTGGGTTATGTCGGTTTAGTCTCTCTCAGTAGTATGATGCAAGCTCAGATTAGATCTATCAGAGATGCTATGCCAGACTCAATGGAGCTAGTGATGTCACTGTGAGGGGCGGGGTTAGGGGTGGAGCTCATTAAAAAGCATTGCATGCAGCTCAGATTGCACTGCAGCCAGACCTCTCTCGTCTCTCTAGGACAGGGGTCACCAATCTCGTTCCTGGAGGTCCAACTTGCCTCAACACACCTGCCTGGGTGTTTCAAGTATACCTAGTAAGAGCTTGATCAGCTGTTCAGGTGTGTTTGATTAGGGTTGGAGCTAAAATCTGCAGGACACCGGCCCTCCAGGAACAAGTTTGGTCCACGATCACCATCTCAAATCTGCATGACATCCATCATGTGTGGAGTCTGTTTGGATCGGGAGAGTCCTCTTTTCTTAGGTGTGGGATACAGTAGCTTCGGAAATGTCAGAGTCGTAAAAGTCAGGGCTGTGGATGTAGACATGTCACGAAGTGTGTTTTGAGCAAACTTCAAGCCTGCGAAAGATCATAAAATAGATTGTTTGGCCTCCTGAGTTTCACAATCAACAGTCTGAAGGTTAAGCAGTTTTATTCAGGGATCACTTGTTGAGAAAGAGCTTCAGGCACTAGTTTGTGCTTCAAAGATTCCCCGGCACACACACTCCAGAGAGAGATGCTGGTTTAAAGAGAGGACTTAAAGTTTGCAGGAAACTACCAGCTGAAGTTAAACTGAGCACTGCCAGAGCTGCAGCCCTCTGCACCGCCGCTGATCTCAGGCTGCGTTCCAGTACACATGTACGCCCTTCACTCGCTAAACTACTTCCATCTCATTCCCTCAGATGTACCTCATTGATTATTTTACGCAAGTGTGCACTACTGGCATCTCAATGGATATAAACGATAAACACTAAACCGATGATCTCAAACTCAATTCCTTAATTCCACAGCTCTGCATGGTTTAGCTCCAAACACCTCCAACTCGCACCTGCTTAATAGTCCATGGTCATCTTGGATTGTGTCGTCAAGATCACATTGCATTCCAGAACATATAGGTGCTGGAGTGGACATAGCATATTAAAGCCGACCCGCTCCCTTGGTCAAACCAAGAGATCACATTTCATCAAAGCAGAGGTGCCCAAACTCAATCCTGGAGGGCCAGTGTCCTGCAGAGTTTAGTTCCAACCCCAACAAGACACACCTGGGCTAGCTAATCAAGCTCCTATAGGCTTTCTAGAAACATCCTTACAGGTGTGTTGAGGCAAGCTGGGGTTAAAATCTACAGGACACTGGCCCTTCGAGATTGGACACCCCTGATATGAAGTATCATCATTTGTGTCTGAAGATAAAGCGATCTCTCAGGGGACTGGAGCAAGATGAGGGAGAGTAATCAAGGACGGGATTTTAGGCGTTAGGAACTAACAAACAAGAAATAAGGACAGTATAAAACAGCAACTCTCGCTCTTCAGTTCGCCTCTTTCTAAACATATGTTAGAGCATTTCTTTTTCACAATGATAACCGAGTTAAACGTTGAAACAATTAAGCGAGGGCTGGTGGAGTTTTCTCTTGAATATGAAGTGTTGAGTGCACGACTCCAGAGTTCTGCCACTCGATGTTCCCGAGGAGAACCGTAGGCTGGTTACACCAGGGAGACAGAGAATAGATCTGCCAACATCACAGTCAACAAAAATAGTCCCTATTCACAAAGTGCAAAAAAAGAAGAGAGAGAACATAAGCTCATCTCCAAATCCAACTCAAAAGTCCAAACTGCAATTAATTCAGTGAAGATGGCGAAACACTACAGCGATTTCCACAGCAAAGGAAATAAATGAAGGAAAGCAGATGAATATTTCAGCGCAGCAGCACCGGCACACATTAACACGATCAATCCCGCTGTGCTTTCTGTAACTCTCAGGTCAAGTGTGGCGCAGCTAACAGGATTTATTCCTTCAGACTCACACAGGGTCAAACACAGGTTCTGCCCGTGCTCAGGATTCAGGAGCACAAACTGCACTGCATTCCTGCATCCATAAGTCCAGGTCGGTTTTCAGCCCTTCCAACAGTTTCAGGGCATTGTTATATAAGTGTGTGTGTGTGTGTGTGTGTGTGTGTGTTTGTGTGTGTGTGTGTGTGTGTGTGTGTGTGTGTGTGTGTGTGTGTGTGTGTGTGTGTGTGTGTGTGTGTGTGTGTGTGTGTGTGTGTGTGTGCGCTGTGATCATTTACACAATACTGTTTTCAGCAGTGAAGAATAACTCGGGCTCCTGAAATTGCAAACCTTGGGAAATTTGTTTTTCATAGAGAATGCTTTAGGAAGTCTTGCTGTTATCGTCTGTGTGTAAACTAGGTGAGCGCATGTGTGTCTGACAGAAATAAATCCTGTTAGCTGCGCCACGCTCGACCTGTGAGTTACAGAGTTACTGGGATTGATTATATTAAAGTGTGCTGGTGCTGCTGGGCTGAAATACGCGCGTGCGTCTCTTCATTTATTTTCCTGGCTGGGGAAATTGCATGTGTAGGAGCAGCTGTGTGGCCTAATGGTCAGAGATTCAGACATGCAACCTAAAGACTGCAAGGTCGAATCCCAGTACCTGCGGAAGCTGAGGGGGTGAAATACCATACGGTTAGCATATTTGGCCATCACTCACTTTAAAAAGAGAAAAACATTATGCATTCTGTGTGTTGACATGAGCAAACACTTGACGGCATCAATGGAGGACTGCAGGAGCAAAGTGAACCGGGACTTTGACAACATCTGTACCTGACACTTTTCCAAAATGCAAAAGAAACAAATGTAGAATGTTGTTGTAAACAAACCCTGAGCTGCGTCGCGTTTGACAATCCTTAAATCTGCTGACAATTCATTGACTTAGCTGTTACCACTTAACAGCCTGGTACAGCACAGTGGGACAGATCTGCAACACCGGACGTGATGAAAGACGTCTCCTCCATGTTAAAAGTGTTTTGTTCAGAACATTTGCAAGAACGTCACGCAGTGTCTATTTCAGAAGACGTTTCTATTTCTGCTGCGTCACGGCTGAACAACAGCGTAAACATCTACAAGCGTGATCACCTCGGCTGCTGCTGTATACACTGGTGTCTAATACCGGTGTGAGCTTGAACACTATTCTAGCTGACATTTATGGCCATGGGATTGCTCTCCTGTTTGTCCATTTGACTCGGTATTTCACTTCTCATTACCACATGTTATCTTACACTCAAACCTCTCCTCTAACAAATGAGCATATGTATGTGCTCTGTGAGGCCTCACTCTGACCTTTGAATTTCTGGGGTCACACTATGATCTTTGAATTGACCCCATCACCCCTTCTTCAGTGACCCCATCTTTCTCTTTTATGACCTTTCATTCTTACATCAAACTCTTTTCTGTCTAATGTTAGTCCCCTCTTTACCTTTGACCAATTCTTTTTGCTCTGTAACTCGTATCATTTGACCTGTGATCACCATGTTTTTCTGTTTGATCTAACCTTTGACCTTACACTTAACCTCCTGTTATCCACTGTTGACCTTGTGTCCACACCCTTCATACTGTGACCCCATCTTTGGTTTGTTAAGCCTCAGTTTGACCTTTGACTCGTGCATTTGTCCTTTGACCCCTCCTGGCCTTTGTGAGGTAGGGTTCACAATGCACTTGACCTTCTGAAGTCACACTTCACGCTGTGACCTTTGATTTGACCCCACCACCCCTTCAACTGTGACCTTGTCTTTCTCTTTTATGACCTTTCATTCTTACATCAAACTCTTTTTCTGTCTTATGTTAGTCCCCTCTTTACCTTTGACCAATTCTTTTTGCTCTGTAACTCTATCATTTGACCTGTGACCACCATGTTTGCTGTTTGACCTAACCTTTGACCATACATTTAACCTCCTGTTATCCACTGTTGACCTTGTGTCCACACCCTTCACACTGTGACCCCATCTTTGGTTTTTAAGCCTCGGTTTGACCTTTGACTCATGCTTTTGTCCTTTGACCCCTCCTGGCCTTTTCTGAGGTAGGGTTCACAATGCACTTGACCGTCTTTTGGGGGCACACTTTACGCGGTGACCTTTGAGTTGACCCCATCACTTCATCTGTCACCCCTTCTTTCCTCTGACCTCTTATTCTTACATTTGACCCATTCCTTTTTCTCCATTGTCCTATGATTATTGCATTTGCCTTGTGACCTAACCTGTGACCTTACACTTAACACTGTGACTTAATATTTTGCATTTGACCTTTGACTCTTGCCTTTGTCCTGGATCCATTTCCTCATGAGCCTAGACTTCTACCTTTACCCTTTAGCCTCATCATTTGACCTTTAACCGCTGTGTTTGCAGTACGACCTTAATCTTCGACCTTACTCTCAACCTCAGGGATTCACCTTGACCTTGTGGCCACACCCTTCACACTGTGACCCAGTGTTTTGTACTGAGGTCCCTTCTCCTGACATTTGACCCCTGCCCTTACCATGTGTCACATGTTTATGACCTTCCTGGCCTTTGCGCTGTGACACCAACCTTTGACCCAACACACCCCCTCCTAGGATCATACTTTACACTGATCTTGCCACATCCTTCCACCCTTCATGTCATGCCATCTAACAATATGACCTGTCCTTAGGACATTTGACCCCTGCTGTGCCCCCCCTCCCCCAAACCCTTTTTACCTTTCCCCTCCTGATTGTACTCCATGTTTGAGCCCTTTGTTGCCTCGCTTCACCTCCTGTGACGCCTCCCTATTTTTGTTGGTGAAGAATCTGAGCTCTCTGCTTTCCTCCTGTTTATCCAAGTTTCCTGCAACACCTACACGCCTCATTATCTGTCATTCAGCTCTGGCTTTCTGAGCTTTATTTGAGAGTTTGGACAGACTGATGCAATGAATTTCCTCTGCTGCGCTTCTTTGCAGTGTGTTTCCTCTGAGGAGCCTTCAGGTAAATCTGTAACCCTCCACCTGTCTGCTACAGCCTGGAGCACAGATGGGGGCTAAAACCACACACACTCACAGGAAACGCCAAAAATAACACAAAGACACCTAAAAACTGTATTATAAAACATATTGTTGAGAGTCAGATGGTGGTTGTGTTTTAGCATGGCAGTGGTTTGGTGCAGTGTTTTCAGGAGCTGTGCTAAAGCTCCTCTCTCTGTCAGAGTCGGGTAAATTCAGGACAAATATCTAATTTCTGAAAGGATGAACCCAGCAGAAGAGTATAAAGGCTGAGTATATACACCCTTCCTGATCCTCTACACACATTGTAGGCCTTGCCTAATGGATAACGTTAACACATATCAACGTGAAGCGTTATAATGGCAGGGTTATGTGAACCTGTGCATCGGTCAATGAAGTCTTCAAATATAGCAGCAGGTCTTGCTCTGCCGCCGGGCATTATACAATATTTATTTGACTCTACAGTATGGGATCAACTGGAATCCTGCAAGTAATCCTATATTGTGCATATGTAGGCTGTAAATCTCACCGTAACACAATACAATTTCCATTTTTCTCTTTTCTGATTACGTGGCGTTGTTTGGTCCTCAAGCCCCGGGGGATGACAGAGCATAATAGTGCTGCATATGCATTAAAATCAGCAGCAGAGCATAAGCTAGCGTATAAAAGGAGAGCACGTGCACACTTCTGACAGGAAAACTTTATACTGGACGTTTCCCTGGAACAGATTTGTAGCAGTGTAATGGATATCTGTGACTTGTTCTGTCGGCATCGTCTGTTTATCTTGTCTCTATCGCCGCTAAACGCAGTAGTGTCGCACGCCTGGATGGCAATATGATGCCTATTGATGCCTATTTAGTATGAAGTCGACAGCTTGAAGAACACAGCCATTTTTCCCCTGAAGTGTGTTTTCTTCTCAGATTCTGACAAATCAAACTGAGTGTTGCTGAGTCTGGATTGATCAGAACTGCAGACTCTTCAGATCCGCCGTCATCACAACTGAGGAGCCATATGTTTGTAATAGAAGCGATCGATCAAAGGCCTCCAGCGGTTTGGTGCTGTTCGCTCGCGGACAATCAGATCGTGTGTGTGTGTGTGTGTGTGTGTGTGCGTGTGTGTGTGTGAGTGTGTGTGTGTGTGTGTGTGTGTGTGTGTGTGTGTGTGTGTGTGTGTGTGTGTGTGTGTGTGTGTGGACAGGCCGAGGGATGCCTGGCATTAGGTGGCGTGTGTTGAAGAGCTCGTCCTGCTGCTCATAAGCTGGTTATTAATTAGCTGTCAGGTGAAACTCTGAGGTGTGCAGAACAGATGGAGTCTCTGAGGACACACACACACACACACACACACCTGCCCCCACACTGACCACAGTCACCAGACACTTTTTTCCCGAACAGATGAGAATTAAAGGCGTCCCGTTCTGCGCGTTCCTCTTTCATCTTGCTCTGTTGCGTAACGTTTCTGTTGGAGAATGAAAGCGATCTGCAGAGCTCAGAGTCTCTCCGCCGGGAGATATTCTCTATAGCAGTACTTTCTGAACTCCCTCAAACGTCTTCATTGTAGTTCTCTTCAGTTTCATTTAGTCTGGAGTTTTTCCATAAAGGTGTTTTAATAATGTCCAGGCCAGTGGGACAGAGGCGGGTATATACACCTACATGACCAGCATGCACATGTGCTGTGCAGTAGTCTTGAGTAGATCTGACTGACAGATCATCTTTTACAGGGATATGCATGGTTTAGCTGTTGGAGTACCTGAACGGTGTGCTGTAAAGGCTCCGCCCTCTTCAGGATAAAAGGGGGTGGAGCATCAGCTCATTTGCATTTAAAGAGATACTGCATGTTTTTGCATCCACCATAAGAGAGGCATTACAGCAGAGCAGAAACATCAAGCACAAATGTTAGAAAATGGGGAATAATAGATGTTTCACACATTACTAGACAGAAATGACACTGAATTAAAGGTCTGAGGTAGTATTTTGGTGTAAAGCATGCTTCAGTAATGGACGAATCTACAATTTGTTTGAGTTCTGAGCTACGCTGCCTAGATGCTTCTTAAAGTAGCTGTTGAATGAAGTTGCTGTAAGCTCGTTACGATAATCACGTGGGTCTGAAGATGCGGGAAATTCAGATGGAGGGCAGGAAGTAAAAAATGAATGGAGAAAGTCTGTATTTTCCTGATTTCTACCACATTTGAAAGCAGATATGAGCAGAAAATAAGCACATATGCTGGACATGATCCTCGTATCATGAAGAGAGCCGAGGTTTCCACTGAGCTAGGATATATTCGCCTGTCATTGAAAAATACTACAGTAATAGTGTTGGTAAGCATGCTATAGAAAGTTACTTGAATTAAACAGCTGTGGTGATTATATTGTTGCTGTGGTATGACACAACGACAGTAATCAACACATTATTCAATAGCCTTCAGTTTTCCACACTATAATCACAATACAGCAGTTTACAGTAAGGTTACAGTATTGATTACCGTTCATCAGTGCACTATGATGCAGTAATATTCCGTTGCATTTCATTTTTGCTCTGTGGATGAGCTTGCCATCATCAAACATTCACCGCTGCTGCGCATCTCCATGTTCACGTTACGGTTGTTTATTCTGCTGAAACGCCTGTAAAGACTTGGATTATTGCAAAACAAGATGGAGATTGGATTGCAGCGAGTGCATGCTGGGTACAGTATTGATATTCTCCTGGATATTATACAAGTGTGCTGGTGTTTGTATCTGATTGTTGTATAACACATTAACATATTTACACACACAGTTAGGCCTGTATATCATGTTTATTGGTGCTGTCAAATGAATCACTGCGTTCAAAAAGGTTTGTACACATGGATGTGTTGAATAAATCTTCAATACATGCCACCTTTTCTTCCATTTTTCAGCCAGTTTCTTGAGCTTTTCCCTCTTTATGAGCTAAAACATTTGGAAGTCTGTAAAAGCTGTTCTGCATTTCATATTTTGGTTGGTTTAAACAATGATAAACCACATAAAGCAGAAATATGTTGATGTCCTGATAACGATTCCTACGCAGAAGAATCACTTCCTGCCCTCCATCTGAGTTGTGAAGTGGGCGTGTCCTTTTAAAGTGTATGCAGATGAGCTTGAACGTTGGGGGCGGATCTTCAAAGCATTAAATGATTTGATCATTTCATTTGTGTTTGCTATTGGTCAGATTAGAGCAATGATCTGCAATAAATAAACCAATGCAAAAAAAGAAAGACTTTTCATCCTTTGAACAAACTCTAAACTCTTTTTTTTTCCTTTTTTTTTAAATGTGTATTTTTTGCACAATATCAATCTTTTTTGTTTTTAAAGGCACTATATCTAAGAGTTTCTATGTGCCTGAATCAAAAACGTTACTAATAATCTGCAAAAAAACACATTTTTGCAAAAAAATGTGAAATTTTTATTTTATTTTAAATCTATTCTGAGAATAAACCGCTTTAATGCCGACACATGAGCGCTCCTCAATTATACATACTCCAGTGCTTTACATGCATGTGAGTATTCCAAACCAATGTGCATCAGAGATGTTTACCGTGAGGTCTCCTGAAGGTCAGAGTCCAGCCCCAGGTGAGCGATGCTTTACATTTCCTGGATATTGTGCTCACATCAGGCTTTCCGCAGACTGATCAATCTGAAGGGAGATTTCTGAAACTCAATACACAGCCCAGTGCTGATGTCCAGAGAAAACCGTGTTAATGCTGAATAATTAAAGCCCACCTTTGCGGATAACAAGTCTGGGAAGAAAAATGATTCCCACCGCATGAAGTCCCACTGGTGCTGCTCTGAAGAGCTGGAGATCTGGCAACCCAAGCTCATTGGAGACGCGTGTCCAGGACTGCACCACAAACTGTGCCCGGTGCTGCGTCTGCATGCAGGAGTTTCAAATACATGCAAATTCAACAATCTCAAATACATTACTAGACCATGCTTTCGAGAGGGGTATAGCTGCAGACTCGGTGGACATGCAATCTGAGCTGCTGTTTAATGCCCACCCTTAACCCCGCCCTTCACTATGACATCACTCACTCTACTGATTGCATTGTGTCTGATGCTGGATCTCAGAGATATGCAATGTCAGCTTGCAAATCTAAGTCTGCATCCAGACACTGGTGATGTTTTCTCATATGTGCCATTTCTCGTAAATCCACCAGAGGTCGCTGTGCTCAATTTTGCACATCTCACATGTTTTTTGGTTCCTTAGTATGTAGCCCTGGGCACATATTCCCAATGAGCCTGTGTTGGTGATGTATGTACCCTGGGCTACGTCTGCTTGCAGGATTGATTTCACAATTCCCCTAGAGGCCGCTGAGTATGTTTTTGACAGTCTCGAATGCGCACATAGGCCACTTTATTTCTCGTAAACCTCCATAGCCTGATCTGTACAATTCTGTGTATCTTAAATACATTACTGGGTCAAATGTGCTCTGCATGCATGCCGTTTACACGTGCTTCTTGTGCTTGTTTGTGAGAGAAACACTCCAGCTTGCTATGTTGCATATAAAAGCTTGCTATCGCCCTCGACCACACCTATAGTGTTTTCTAAAGCAAACTAGAAAAGCCGTCACAACCTTAGGCATGATTTCACACAGCTATTCATTTCTTTTTGGTTTTGCTTTACCTGGTTTCTGGAGTCTTCCCTTGCCAGACTCGAACTCCTGGTCTGCTCCACATCTCAAGTCTAACAATGTACAAGGTGAGCTACTGAGCAAACTGACCTCACTGGGAAAGCCGTCCACACAGAGGACAGGTTATTAGCCAGACATATGTCATTATCAGGTTGTTGTGTTTGTTGAGCTGAGGATAACCTCCCACTCTGGTGGACAATAGAGCAAAACAAACAAACAAACAAACAAACAAACAAACAAACAAACAAACAAAGGAGCAGAAGTGGTGGGTGACCTCGCTCGCCCTGTAGCTTTCGCTTTACACACACTATACAGCCGGACGGATGCCAGAATACTTGCATGCACTTTCCCCAAAAAACTGTTCCCAATGATGCAGTGTGGTAAAGGCAGCGTTCAGAGAGACGCTCCTCCGCTCAGTGGGAAGTGAATAGTGAACGTGTGATTGTGCTTCTCCATCATCCGTCTCTGCAGGAGATGAAGATCCAGCATCTTTACTGCATCCTCAAATGAGTCTCTGCTCTTTATTCACATCCGTCAAGCTTTAACCACGATCATGACGAGCTCTGAAGCACTCTTTCCCAGAAAACACGCTCCTGTCTGACGGATAGAGCAAGCTTTAGAGGAATTCTTCATCAAAACAAAGCCTTAAAGCACAACGGTAAGCTCAACACCATCAGTGTGTCAACACAAATGTAGAAGCCAACCAGAAAAATACATGACGAACCTGGAGCAGACCATCATCTTCAGTGCTGAGACCTGAGAGAAACATGGTCAAAGAGTGAGGATCCAGTATTACTGAGGTTTGAGGACGTGTTTATAAGTCATTCTGATCAGTTTATTTCAAGGGAAAATCAGCAAACCAATAACTGAATCCTCAATAAACTCCTGATTTGATGCGTATGTATAGTTATTAGGGTAGTATTTGGGTTTAGGTGTCAAGATCAGGCAGAATAAGAGCTTTATAAGTGCTAATAAACATCCAATATCCTAATAATAGGTCCTGTGTTGAATTCAGTTGATTTGTTTTACTCCGGTTGTTCTTTACTCTTTATTTAAGGTCTCCCTGATGCCGTGATTATTCATGAACTCCTGTGCAATAATGAGTGAGGTGTGTTACTCTGTGGCCTGGGTTAGAAGGCTGTTTGGTGAAGTAGATGACGAATGAATCCATAATTAAGAGACATCACTTACATGTCATGCATTATTACACAGTGCACATGTTCACAGAGACACAGCAGTGTTGTTTCTATCACCTGCAGACTGCTGCTTTAAACACACTGGAGAAACTGAAGCCCTGCTCGTGTCCTCCTGGAGCCGGAAGAGTTATTTTGGAGAGATCTGCACGAACACTTGTTTATTTCTGCTGACTAGAATGTTTGGTCCTCTGCGGTGTCGCAGTGCGAGATGGTCCGCTGATGGGCTTTATTAATGCAGATCTTTAGCTCAGCTACTTGTCATGAAGCGCAGTGTGTTTCCGAGCGCGCTCCGCTGGGAATCCTGCAGATTTATGAATGCGAACACTGATCCTGCTTGAGCGAGAGCGATTCTGAAGCTGAACGGGTTGATCTGCGAGAGGTGTGGCACGAGGCCTCGGTTCCCATCCAAACAAACAGCGCCAGATCGGGGACTCATCTCATCTTACACGCCGCTATTTTTAGACGCCTCTTGTTAAAAGCGGTTGTGTGTTAGCGGAGGGTGTGTGGGAGCAGCGCTGGCTTCGGTCTCCGGCTCCACAGCCAAACACATTCAGAAGCAGAAAGACTTCAGATCAGCCGTGACGGATCAGATCAGTCTTAAGCTGTGATATGAGCTGATGTGTCGCTCGCTCTTTCACTGCGATTAGCTTTAATGAGCCTAAATCACAAAGACCATCCACAGAGCGAGGCTCAGAGTCACGCTGCCGAGCCCACAGGTGCAGGTTTGGGCTGTGGTCGTGCACTAGCTGCAGGTCTGTGTCATTAGTGATCAATTAAAGCACGTGGCCCAGTAAATCAGACTCAGCTATAGTGAACGTGCTGGCGTACGCTTATACACACATGAACACACTGCATACACACCTGCAGCTTTCACACACTCATCATCTGCCAGGCTGTGAGCTGTTCCAGGGTCTGGAATGAAGACCTCGATCCTGAGGTTCATCATCCGGGTGACGAGAGGCCCATCTGCTGCAACATGGTGATGAGCTCCTGGAGGAGGAGATATTGCTGATCGATTGACCTGCTAATGATTAGTAGAGGAGATGAGAGCATGGTCTGGTGCAGTTTTGCCCATCTGCTGGTGTTGGTGCAGTTTTGCTCATCTGTATTTTATTTATTTATTAATTTTTTTTTGGAGTTTTGCCCATTCGCCTGTTTTGGTGGAGTTCTGCCCATATACCATTGTGGTGGAGTTTTGCCCATCTGCCAGTTTTGGTGGAGTTCTGCACGTCTGCCAATTTAGGTGGAGTTTTGCCCATCTGCAAATTTAGGTGGAGTTTTGCCCATCTGCCAGTTTAGGTGGAGTTTTGCCCATCTGCCAATTTGGGTGGAGTTTTGCCCATCTGCCAATTTGGGTGGAGTTTTGCCCATCTGTCAGTTTGGGTGGAGTTTTGCCCATCTGCCAGTTTAGGTGGAGTTTTGCCCATCTGCCAATTTGGGTGGAGTTTTGCCCATCTGCCAATTTGGGTGGAGTTTTGCCCATCTGTCAGTTTAGGTGGAGTTTTGCCCATCTGCCAGTTTAGGTGGAGTTTTGCCCATCTGCCAATTTGGGTGGAGTTTTGCCCATCTGCCAATTTGGGTGGAGTTTTGCCCATCTGCCAATTTGGGTGGAGTTTTGCCCATCTGCCAATTTAGGTGGTTTTGCCCGTCTGCCAATTTAGGTGGAGTTTTGCCCATCCGACAGTTTTGGTGGAGTTTTGCCCATCTGTCAGTTTGGGTGGAGTTTTGCCCATCTGCCAATTTGGGTGGAGTTTTGCCCATCTGTCAGTTTGGGTGAAGCTTTGCCCACCTGTCAGTTTGGGTGGAGTTTTGCCCATCTGTCAGTTTGGGTGGAGTTTTGCCCATCTGCCAATTTGGGTGGAGTTTTGCCCATCTGTCAGTTTGGGTGGAGTTTTGCCCATCTGTCAGTTTGGGTGGAGTTTTGCCCATCTGTCAGTTTGGGTGGAGGTTTGCCAATCTGTCAGTTTGGGTGGAGTTCTGCCCATCTGTCAGTTTGGGTGGAGTTTTGCCCACCTGTCAGTTTGGGTGGAGTTTTGCCCATCTGCCAATTTGGGTGGAGTTTTGCCCATCTGTCAGTTTGGGTGGAGTTCTGCCCATCTGCTGGTGTTATTGGTTTAATGGAGTTTTGCCCGTCTGCTGTATTGCCCGTGAGCTCATGTTTAGTCTGCTGGTGTAGTGTTGTGGATTTCTTCATGTTTGTTCTCCTCTAGTCTCCAAGTTTGAGCTCGGCTGGCGCAGGTGTAGTGTCCCGCTGAAGTCTGAAAGCTTCTCTGTGTGTCTGCTTTTCCCACATTCTACACAACTTGAGGAGCCTTGTGTGTGTGTGTGTGTGTGTGTGTTTGTGTGTGTGTTTGTGTGTGTGTGTGTGTGTTGTGAGTCGACTGCAGTGTTGAGCTGTTTTTGTGTCTGAGTGCCTGAAGCAGGGGTTGGATGTGCTTTCCTTCATGTGTGCAGTGTTGATGTGTGTGTGTGTGTGTGTGTGTGTTGTGCGCAGGTGTAAAGGCGTGTGTTCTGCTGTTTGAGCTCCAGCATTGCTCTTCATTCTCTGCTGTCAGGGCTCAGCTCCTCTGCAGGCTTCATTAGAGCGTCTGGACGTCAGTAAAGTGTGGAGGTTTGACCCTCGCTGCTGACGGAGCACTCAGACTAACAACATCTCTGCTCTCACTCACTGTCTGATCACACGGACACGACAGTCCAGCATCACTGCTCTTCACTTGTGACGTCTGCTGTTCAACAGTACACATACAGATCTGACATGATCATGCCGTTATGTGTATTAACAGTGATCAGTGATGACAGCCGAGGCCCAAACACATCCGCTCGCTCTGCATGTCGAGAGGTCTCAGTTCTGTGTGTTGCATTTGGAGTACTCATAAACCCACTGGAAGATCCTCATTATAATCTGCACACTACAGAGTGAGCATCAGGAGATTCACTGCAGGGCTTCTTCATTCCTAAAATAAATAAATAAATAAATAAAATAAGTGGCGGCACGGTGGCTCAGTGGTTAGCACTTGGGCCTTACAGCAAGAAAATCTCTGGTTCGAGTCTCAGCTGGATCATTGGGTGTTTCTGTGTAGAGTTTGCATGTTCTCCCCGTGTTGGCGTGGGTTTCCTCCGGGCATAATAAACATTTAAAGTATTTTTGAGCAGTAAACATGTCAGACCTCTGCTGTCTTCATTAGTTTCAGAAACACTGATCTCTGTTCCTCTCTGGAGATCTTCTTCTGTTTGGATGTAAAGCGAGTGTCCTGCTCAGCTCTGCAGCGTGGTTAGAAGCGGTTTATAAGCGGTCTGTTTGTTGAATCGTGGGCTGACCAGTAGCTTTTGATGTGAAGATGCTTTCGCCCTAAAAACTAAATAAAATTGTCATAAATACACATAAAACCCTTAAATGCACTGTAGAAATGGAAGAACAGAAAACCCTGAGTCTTCCACACCGCAGTGAAGCGTGAGACCGGTGATCACGCATGCCCAGTCCAAACACATGTGCTATAGGGGAATTGATCAACCAAACTGGCCACGTGTGTGTGTGAATGAGTGTGTATGGGTGTTTCCCAGCAGCTGGAAGGGCATTCACTGTGTAGAACATGTGCTGGAATAGTTGGTGGTTCATTCCGCTGTGGCGACCCCTGATGACTAAGCAGAAGGAACATGTTTCAGTCAGAGACACTCGGTCATGTGTGCTGATGTGTTGAGCTCTGTAGATTGGACTGGAGAGTGCTGTCTGAGTTTTGTTGCGTCACATTATCTTGTTTTAGAATAATTCTCTGGAAATCCCAGAGAAAAGTGAATGTTTATCAGCCCGCTTCATCTACTGCCGGCACTAAACACCCGCACATCTCGCTGCTTTATTCTGGACTCCATCACGGACCGTTCTGCAGTAAAAGCAGAAGGTTGTGTTTCATTAGTCCTGTTGTGTTGTGTTGTGTTGTGTTGTGTTGTGTTGTGTTGTGTTTCATTAGTGTTGTGTTGTGTTGTGTTGTGTTGTGTTGTGTTGTGTTTCATTAGTGTTGTGTTGTGTTGTGTTGTGTTGTGTTGTGTTGTGTTGTGTTGTGTTGTGTTGTGTGTTGTGTTGTGTTGTGTTGTGTTGTGTGTGCTGTATTTCCTCAGGAGCAGGCGGCCGGCCGGCGCTCTACACTTATGATCCTCCTCTGGAGCAGCGCTGCATGATGAATCGGCCTCCATGACGTCCACTCTTTTGGTCAGTGATTTACACACTGGGGTGAGACGTGAACAGTGTCTTTCTGTACGTCACACACACACACACTCACACACACACACACACACACACACTCACACACACACTCACTGAAGCGCTGCCGGCTCATATATTCTCTCTGGGCTCACAGATTGCGTTTATCCAGTCAAGGTCAGGAGTGCTGCACCTCAAAAACACTCAATGATTGCCTTCATATTGATCTCACACACACACACACACACACACACACACACACACACACACACGCACAGATGAGTCTCTGGGATGGATGTGTGTGCACGTGAGGCTCTCGGTGGGATTTCTCAGCAGATTAAATGCGGATCAGCCTCCATCACACCTGTCATTATGTGAGCTGTGTTTGATCACCGCTACCGGTTCATTATCCAAACACCGACAGGTCAAAGCCGGCATCTAACAGCCCGACACACACACACACACACACACACACACACACACACACTGATGCATCAGATTAACCGGCAGACACGACTACACAGATCCAGATGTAGAAGGCTTTCATTAATGAAATTATATACAAGGCCAGACACAACACACACACACACACACACACACACACACACTCCTGAGGTGTCTCCTGAGGTGGCCTGGCGAGAGCGCTCTCCTTAAGTCCGTCCTCTGTGTTGTTGTAGTTGAGAAACCGTTTCTTCACCACACACACCTGATCCAGATCATCAGCAGACAGAGAGATCTGTAGTGTGTGTGTGACAGAGGAGACGTCTGAAACGTGCAGTGCTGGTGCTCCTCCAGGAGCGTGGTTGAGAAACACTGATCTAGTGCTTCCCTTCAGCCCTGCACCTTCCAAATGAGCAGAATTGGGACGCCAGACCCTTCACCTGACCACACAACACCAGGGGGATGTGTGTGTGTGTGTGTGTGTGTGTGTGTGTGTGTGTGTGAGATCAGTGCTGATGCGGCAGATTATGGAACAGGAGTGTGTGCTGTAACGAGCAGATGCGTCTCATTAAAGCGCCGTTTGCTCAGATGATCTTTAAGTGCGAGTGCTGCTGTGGTAATTGTCTGTTTTCATGCGGCGGGTTAATTAGCGGTGTGTGTGTGTGTGTGTGTGTGTGTGTGTGTGTCCTGCTGTGTCTCCATGAACCCGTGCTCAGTGTGTGTCGCTGTGACCTTTCAGACGACCTGCTTCTAGAAATCACCTGAATGAAGGTCAGATTAAGCGCAGCTCTCCATCACACACACACACACACACACACACACACACACACACACACACTCACACACTCATCCACTACGGCCAG
>NC_141027.1:81117500-81127500 GCF_052040795.2 Danio rerio
GCTGGGATCTCATGTATCAATGCTGCGTATGCACAAAAACTTTGCGTACGCCAGGTTTCACGCTCAGAATCGCTCACGATTTACTAACGATGAACTGAAGGTGGGAATTTGCGCAGCTCCACCGCAGCTTTCTGGCTGGCGTACGCACATTTCTTGTGCGTGTCTGTTTTATTTCCATTGGCGACTCCTAGAGGCAGTTGTGTTAAATTCTTCTCTACAAAGTGTCTGATCCTTGCAATGGCAGCTGTATGAGACGGGTTCATCTAGCAGGTATATAAGGTTTCCATACCATACAGTTGAGCAGCTAAACATTAAAGCACAATCTGCAGCGGTCGCCTGTTTTCCCAATGTAATCTGAGCGATCTACTGCACGCACATTGCTATAAAGACACTATCTGAAGATGAATTTGCATGCGTGAATCAGAAACATTTCCATTCAATAAATGTGCAAATAAAATATGATGCACAAACTTATTGATGATTCCTACTTGTCTTTCTCGTGATAAATAGTGGGCAAAATCTGATATGTAGCGGGGGAAAAAAGAAGAAAGAGTTCATCAGACGCTGGATTCGAGCCGAGTTCATGCTCGAACGTGTCAGTACATGATCACATGCTTCTTACGAGCTGCGCCACTGAGACTGTTAAGAGTACTGCAACAGTTTACAGATATAAATCACACTATTTCTTTTCTAATGCACTCAGTGCGATGTTCAGACCCAACTGTGTTAACTGCATCAGCTAAACTCTCCCACTCTATTGTTTTCTTCTGTTGTTAATTCCAGAGAACAAACTTGCAAATAACACCGCTTTCCTCCGGTCTACCTCTGAAAGCAGCACCTCCAATTCACATTCTGTTCAGAGTTTCTCTTTTTGCTTGCTTTTGCCGTTGCTTTTTCGTTGGGTTTTGCCATTAGCATAGTCATTAGCATATTCATACGGGGGAGGAGGCAGGGAGGGGTTTTGTGCTCGTGCATGTTGCGCTCAGTTTCACGTTCATTCAGATGTACAAAAGAATATGCGTGAGACTCGGCACATTTACAGCTCTGTGCGTACGCAATGTTTTAGTAGGATTTCCACGCAAGTCTTCGTACATGAGGCCCCTGGTGTGATGACGTGTGTACCGTATCTCTACTGACATTATTACTGCACCACTGAACTGTCAACACACCATATCAACACACACACACACACACACACACATCAGTGTAGAGCTGAACACACAGACTGCAGCGACACACACATCAACACAGCCAACTGAGCTGGACAACTGCAGCGGTGTGTGTGTGTGACATCAGATAAAGCATACTCAGATGAACGTGTGTGTGTGTGTGTGTGTGTGTGTGTGTGTGTGTCCGTCAGTGTTAAGCGAGACTCAAAGCGTTTCTGTAGATAAAGGTCGAGTTTCAAAGGATGGATTCAGTCGCGACCCACAGGTGACCTTTACCTGCACACACACACACACACACACACACACACACACACACATAAACACACACACTTATCACACAAACACTTACACACACACACTGATCACATTCTGATCAATGTTTAAAGTGTTCTGGATGTGTGTGTGTGTGTGTGTGTGTGTGTGTGTGTGTGTGTGTGTGTGTGTGTGTGTGTGTGTGTGTGTGTGTGTGTGTGTGTGCGTGTGCATGTGTGTGTGCGCGTGTGTGTGTGAAAGGAGCACTGGGGTCAGAAAGGTGTGTATAATGTTCTCTCTCTCTCACACACACACACACACACACACACACACACACACACACATACTCTTTCTCTGAATCCTACAGAATCTTCAACTCACACCAATTAGTTCCAGGCCGGAAGGCAAACTGAGACGCCGGCGAGAGATGGAGCTGCTCCTGCGGGAGTCAGAGAGTGTGTGTGTGTGTGTGTGTGTGTGCGTAATAACAGCACTCAATCCCCAATATCAGAGATGGAGGAATCAGACATTCAGTGTGTGTGTGTGTGTGTGTTTGCTGACATCTGACAATAACACACTTAAAGATCACAGCACACACACACACACACACACACACACACACACACACACACACACACACACACACACACTCAGCGCTCACTCCAGAACCATCAGCACCATCTCCACATGCTAATGCTGAGGCTCAGTTGTGCCGTCGCTGTTAAAGATCGTCTGCCGCATGCAGACTCAGTCAGAGGGTCAGTTCACACACATGCAGCGTCTGCTACAGGATACAGGAGACTCCTGCCACCAGAGCAGCGCTGGGGAGATGTGTTTAACCCTTTCAGGTGACCGACAGACAGACAGACAGGCAGACAGGCAGGACTGCGCTATGCATGAGGCCAGTAGATGTGAGGTGTCCTCTTCTTCTTCTCTTCATCTTCGTGTTACAGATAAAGGTTCAGGCTCTGCATATAATGACTGGATCTGGCTGGAGTTTACTGCTGGACGCCGCTCTGCGCTGTAGTGGACACATTCACACGCTGGACACACTCCTGTTGCACCATCACACTTCAGCAGTGTTGATCTGAGAGCGCGCAGGAGAGCTGCATGAGCATGTATGAGGAGATGTGCAGGAACAGAGGAAATCTGCGTCAAGCATAGAGAGTCACATGCTCCTCTTACATCTCCACCTGCTGCAGCACAGGTATCTGGAGGATCTGCACAGGCCTGACCACTGCTGGAGAACATCCCACAGGAAATGCTGATCACTGTGATGATGCTGAGCTGAGTGTGTGTTCCTGGCTGACCCCAGTCCCGGTCATTAAGAGTCAAGAACTGAATCGTTCATTCAAATGATTCATTCAACACAGATGATTCACTTTTAAAGAATGAATCTCTGAATAACTGACTCAAGTGAATCATTTAGAAACTGATTCATTCAGGAAGGAAACAGTGAAGCGCTACTCTGAGACGCTGCGCATGGACACAGTCTTTTCAGCTCAGTCTCTTTATTAGTCAGGGGTGGCCACAGGGGAATGAATCGCCAACTATTCCAAGTGACCTTGCTGTGAGGCCACAGTGCGACACCATGAAGCCCTGAACAGATTTACACAGGCAATAAACAAACAGAGGTGTGGAGGCGGCATGGTGGCGCGGTGGTGTCACACTGTGGCCTCACAGCACTCAGGTCTCGGGTTTGAGTCTCGGCTGGGTCAGTTGGTGTTTCTGTGTGGAGTTTGCATGTTCTCCCTGTGTTGGTGTGGGTTTCCTCCGGGTGCTCCGGTTTCCCCCACAGTCCAAACACATGCGCTATAGGGGAACTGATCAACTACACTGACCGTAGTGTATGAGTGTGTGAATGAGTGTGTATGGGTGTTTCCCAGTACTGGGTTGCAGCTGGAAGGGCATCCACTGTGTAAAACATATGCTGGAATAGTTGGTGGTTCATTCCACTGTGGTGGCCCCAGATTAATAAAGGGACTAAGCTGAAGGAAAATGAATGAATGAATGTGTGTTTGCACACACACACACACACACACACACACACACACACACACACACACACACACTCGGTCTGCTGTGATCACGCCTGCAGGATATGAGTGTGTTTGTGTCTGACGGGGATGAAACTGTCACAGCCGTGCAGGAATGGATTGTGAAGCCGAGACCCGCAGACGCTCCAGTCGATCCGCCAGCGCATCCGTCAGCAGGAACATTCCTCAAACGACATATTGATTTAGCAATGCTGCAGATTGGAGGAGGCTCACCGCGGTAAATCAGGAGCTAAATCACACGCCGGCGCAATCTGTCCAGCGGAGGAGCCGGAGGTCACACACACACACACACACTCACACACACTCACACACACAACACTATACACACACACACCACCTTACACACACAACACTATATACACAGACACACACATACACACACAACACTATACACACACACACCACCTTACACACACACAACACACACATACACACACACAAAACACTATACACACAACACTACACAATCTGTCCAGTGGAGGAGCCGGAGGTCACACACACACACACACACACACACACATATACACACACACACATATACACACTACACTACACTGCACAACACTACTACACACACAGACGCTGGACTGGACTCGGGGACTGGAGCAGACGCTGGACTGGACTCGGGGACTGGAGCAGACGCTGGACTGGACTCGGGGACTGGAGCAGACGCTGGACTGGACTCGGGGACTGGAGCAGACGCTGGACTGGACTCGGGGACTGGAGCAGACGCTGGACTGGACTCGGGGACTGGAGCAGACGCTGGACTGGACTCGGGAACTGGAGCAGACGCTGGACTGGACTCGGGGACTGGAGCAGACGCTGGACTGGACTCGGGGACTGGAGCAGACGCTGGACTGGACTCGGGGACTGGAGCAGACGCTGGACTGGACTCGGGGACTGGAGCTGGAGTTGACAGAGTCCTCCGAGCCTGCAGGATCTGGATGAGGGTTGGACAGGTCTCCTCTGCCTCAGTGCTGGTTCCTCTGTCGGTTTCTCTGTTAGACAAGTTTGCTCTGGTTCTGGTCATCTGGAGGCCGGGCTGGCCGCTCCTGGTGGTGACGACAGCAGTACAGCACACAGAAGTGAACAGATCCTGCATCAGTGGTGTTGCTCCTCCGTCTGCCGCTCTGACGTCCTCAAACATCTCCTGTGTTTATTTATTAAACAGTCAATGAGAGCGAGCAGGTCAGACCGATACAGCAACCTTCATGTTCAGCACTGAGACACACACACACACACACACACACACACACACAGATATCAGTCTGCGGTGTGTTTATTGATCCAGAGGAACGATGATGGATCTGTTCTGAGATCAGCTCTGCTTTGGTTACAGCCGCATTCACAGATGATTCTGCTGACCTTAAACACACACAACACACTGATGTCTTCATGACACTCACAGAACACGCACACACACACGCACACACACACACACACACACACACACACACACACTCCATAAATCAGGAAACAGCAACAGACAAGCAAACATTCAGCTCTAACACTGCTGCAGTGGACCATATTCCTGATGAGTGAACACATTACTCTTTATTTTAACTTACTTAAAACAGCTAAACACACAACAACATTAATAATAATAACAATAATAATAATAAATATGATAATACTAATATAATATTAATAAATAATAATAATATAATGTTAATAATGAATAATAATATTAATATTAACTGTTCCAGACCTCCACACTGATGACTGAGGTGTGCAGAGATGTTTATCCTACAGAATCCCCCCTGTACTCTTCATATTGCGTCTTTTACTTTTCAAAGTCATCCGGCGGTCAGAAATGTTTCTGTGATTGTTGGTAAATTATATATAATAGTGTGTGTATATATAAATAGTGTGTGTGTGTGTGTGTGTGTGTGTGTGTGTGTGTGTGTGTGTTTGTCTGAATTACACATTACATTCAGAAATCTTCATTATAGGGGTTTCTCTGAAGAGTCTCGAGGGTTTCGTCTCCACACACACACACACACACACACACACTCATGCGCGCGCTGTGTAATGAGCCGTGGTGAATGCGCTCATGTTAATCTCGTGTAATCGTGTCTCAGACTGAATGAATGAACAGGATCTGATTAATCTGATTGTCAGTAATCTGCAGACACTGTAAACACACACACACACACACACACACACACACACACACATTTATATACAGACTGACATTAATTATCAGAGCATGAGTGTCATAAACACTGCACCATGATAATAACAATACATTAATCCCCCATTACAGGATCTGATTATGAACACACACACACACACATATGAGCATTCGTGTCTGACACTAAACATGAGGAATCGGGCTCGGGTTGCTCTGCGTGCTGCTGTGTTTTATTAACGGTTACACCTTTACAGACAGCGGCTTTCCCATGGGACACACACACACACGCACGCACACATGCACACAAACAGACTCAGACACTCTCACACACTCGGATGCGTAAATATGGCCTTGTCGGTCATGTGAAGGTGTGTGTGTGTGTGTGTGTGTGTGTATGCGCGTGTGTATGCGCGTGTGTGTGAAGGTTACCTGTCTCTCTCGTTTACTGCTGTATTTTGTCTGAATGTGTGACGGTAATGAAAGGTCGATATTGGTGTGTGTGCTGCCCCTCCATTACACACACACACACACACACTCCTGACACACACTTCTGTCACATACGCAAACTCACAACACACAATCTCCTGTCACACATAAACACACCTTATACATATACCCACACTCCTAACACACACACAATCTCCTGACACACACTCTCCTGTCTTACACACACTCCAGTTACACATACACACACAATCTCCTGACACACACTCGCTTGTCATAAACACAAACTTCCAACAAATACTCTCTTGTAACACACACACACACACACACACACACACACTCCTGTTACATATACACACAACCTCCTGACATACACATACACACTCCTGACTCACAAACAAACACTCCTGAAACACTCTCCTGTCACACACACACACACACACACACACACACACACACATATGTGTGTCTCTGTTGATCAGACTCGTCTCGACGCTTGATAAAGGTATTAATGTTGTTCTATCAGTAATTATCTGCTGCCGAGTGTGTGTTGCAGCATGTTAGGAGTGTGTGTGCGCATGTGTGTGTATGGTTTCATCACTTTTCAACCCGAGTATCAAAGTATCTCTCACACACACACACACACACACACACACACACACACACACACACACACACACACTTTTTCCTGGCTGCTGATCTGTGGAGACGGCAGCTCTAGTCATTATCTCCTTTGAGCCAATGGTCTTACCGCAGGCTTTAGCGCACACACACACACACACACACACTCTGGAGCTGGGGGCTTTTGAACATCTGAAACTCTTCAGGCTGGTGAAGGAAACAGTCAGAGGCGCGTCTGAAACTCAGAGTGTGTGTTGATCTGCAGTGCTGTTGTGTGTTATGAGACGCCGTGATCAGATCCTCATGCAGATCAACATCTCCATCACAGGACTGATGATGACCGAGACATGTTCAGCTCTCACCTTCACCAGATCCAGCAGATAAACGCAGACGGAGCTGAGAAACGGACACGATGGCCCGGTCCAACACCGCTGGAGAAACTCATGTGCTGAGACATCATCAACCCCTGACCACAGCTGAAGACCACAGCGGAATGAACCGACAACTATTCCAGCATATGTGTTACCCTTCCAGCTGCAACCCAGTACTGGGAAACACTCATACACTACGGCCAGTGTAGTTGATCAGTTCCCCTATAGCGCATGTGTTTGGACTGTGGGGGAAACCGGAGCACCCGGAGAATGTGTGTGTGTGTGTGTGTATCTGTGTATTAGTGTGTGTGAGTGTGTGCGTGTGTGAGTACGTGTGTGTGTGTGTGTGAGTGCGTGCGTGTGTGTGTGCGTGTGTGTGTGAGTGCATGTGTGTGTAATAGTTTGTGTGTGTGTGTGTATTAGTGTGTGTGTGTGTGTGTGTGTGCGTGTGTGTGTGCGTGTGTGTGTGCGTGTGTGTGTGAGTGCGTGTGTGTGTGTGTATTAGTATGTGTGTGTGTGAGTGCGTGTGTGTGTGTGTGTATTAGTGTGTGTGTGTGTGTGTGTGTTAGTGTGTGTGAGTGCGTGTGTGTGTGTGTATTAGTGTGTGTGTAAGTGTGTGTGTGTGTGTGTATTAGTGTGTGTGTGTGTGTGTGTGTGTGTGTATTAGTGTGTGTGTGTGTGTGTGTATTAGTGTGTGTGTGTGTGCGCAGATGGAGATTGAGTGAGGGTTTAAGTGCTGATCCGCTCGTCTCTCAGCTCACACACTCGGGCACTTGTGTTGATCCGGCAGCTCGTGATCTGGAATCTGGGTTACATTCTCCATTGCTCATTCTCTTTGAGCTGCGTTTCCCTTTAATGTTCAAATTTTAATCTGTTTACGTTTAGTTGTGTCGCTCACAGAATAAATAATGCAGATCAGCCTCGTACGACAAACGCAGGACAAAAACACAACACACAAACCCAAATGCAGACGCTGGAGTCTCTTCACCTCCACAGCACTGCACAGACCGACAGAAGCAGAGCAGAACGGTACTCTGGGTCTCTCATCATACAGCCGCCGACCGGACACGGTGAAGAACTGAAACACCAGCCTGCTGATACATCTGCTTCACCAGCTGAACTGAACATCTCGTCTTCCCTGAAGCTCCACACACACATCATGACTTCTCCATCCAGCTGGATCATCCACCGTTACCCCATGCAGTGCTGTTCGGGATGTCAGGGTGATCAGCTGTCCTTCACGGCTAGCTCCATCATGCAGGTCCGCACTCCTCATCATCAGTAGATCAGATCCTTCTGAACAGTTCCTGCCGGCCATCTCTGGAGCGGTGGTCATGTGAGTGCTGGCCTGCTGCAGTGCTCCTCCTGCTGGACTCTTCCTCCTCTACTGCAGCTCGTCTGCTGTCCTTCACCCCACAACTAAACACCTCATCATCTCTCCAAGATCCCCTGTGAATAAACCCGGACCCCTCACCACACACCAAGCCCGATGTGTTATTCTGAGTGTGCCTCACACAGGTGAGTGGGCTTGACAAACCACCTGTAGAAATCCCTCTCTCTCTCTCTTCTCTCTCTGCGACTGGGTTGGAGTATGAGTGGTGTGTTCATGGCGTGTCCATTATCATGTGCTGGCAGATGGACACACCTGTAACATGCTCATGACCGTTACCTGTGTGAGAAACAGTCGGGAATCGATAAGCAGGACGGAGCGCGTCGTATCAAACACACACTTCTTAGACACTGGGCATTGGCTCTAGAATGGGCCGAGTGCTCAAAACCCAACCCGGAGCCGCTACACAAGACTGACACGCCTCCATTAACGCTCATCAGCATATCTAATGCTTGAAAGTTTTTCAGATTTGATTTAAAAAGCAACAAAGCATGAACATTTACGTGTGTTTGAGATCATCTCTGCATGACAGGAGAACTCCCGCATGTGTGTGAGGTGTGTGTACTGCAGTGTGTATGGCAGGGGTGTCCACACTCAGTCCTGCAGGGCCGGTGTCCTGCAGAGTCTAGCTCCAACCCCAATCAGACACACCTGAGCAGCTGATCAAGCTCTTACTGGCTTTCTGGAAGCATCCGTGCAGGTGTGTTTGAGGCAAGTTAAACTCTGCAGGACACCGGCCCTCCAGGACTGAGTTTAGACACCCGTGGTGTAGAGTAATGATGTGTTGTGCACTCACACAGTCACTGTGCTCTGAGTTTACACACTATGACCACTGCTGCTGCACACACACACACACACACACACACACACACACACACACACACAAGAGAAGGGGCCACTGCGGGCTTGGGGGGGGGGTCTGTTATTTTTACATCCCAATGTTGACAGTGTGTGTTCATGAGTTTATGAAGTGTGTGTTCTGTGAGATTGGCGTGCAGGTTTCTGTGCCATCAGGAAGCTCAGATGATTTTAACACTTCACCCACACACTCTCACACACACACACACACACACACACACACACACACACACACACACACACACACACACCAGATGCACGCGTCACTGAGGAAACGAATGATGAAATGTGTGTGTGTGTGTGTGTGTGTGTGTGTGTGTGTGTGTGTGTGTAGCGCAGTGCTGATAAAGCCTGACTCTGCTGCTCAATCCTGACAGCTCAAGCTCTGACCGGGAAACACGGCGCTCTTAATTATGGAGGAAGTTTGACTTGCAGATACTCCAGCTGCCAGATCACACTCTCTCCATCCCTCCATCTCTCTCTCTCTCGCTCTCTCTCTCTCTGGGTCCTGCATTTATCTCCAGATTAAGTACAGCAGTGTGTCTCCAGATGTCAGGCTGAGAGGGAGCTGGAGATTAAGGATCCACTGGAGAATCTGCTCAATTACAGGAGCTCCATCAATTATGCTTTACTCATTACAGCCCGGCCTGACAACGTTTATGTAAAACATCTCTCTCTCTCACACACACACACACACACACACA
>NC_141027.1:81132500-81137500 GCF_052040795.2 Danio rerio
CAGTCACAAACATTAATGATCAGTTCCATAGCAACCATCCAGAACAATGTAGAAACTACTTGGCAACACCTTAGCAACCAATATAAACAATAAAGAAATTATCTAGCCACACTCTAGCAACTACAATGAAAAAAACTGGCTTGCAACCTAATAACAATACCCTAGCAACCAATGAGAACACCATAGTAACACATTTGCCAAGACAACACTGAGATCAACATACAAACTGCCCTAACAACACCCCCTAACCCCTAACCCAACCACTGAAAACACTGTAGAGGACTTCCAGAAAACATCCCTGGAAACCTAGAAAGTGTCTAGCAACACCCTAGCAACCACTGAGAACATCAAAAAAGGTTTACAGCAACCATCTAGGGCAGGGATTCCTGGAGGGCCGCAGCTCTGCACAGTTTAGTTCCAACCCTGCTCCAACACACTGACCTGTAGGTTTCAAACAAGCCTGAATTGAGTTGGACATCCCTGATCTAGGCAGCCTAGCAAGTGTCCCTGGAAAAAAAAAAACCCGTTACCACATAACAACGCCTTAGCAACCACAGAGGAGAGTTCAGTTCAGTTCATCCTCTGTTCTGTTCTGGAGCGAGCGCTGGTGTTTTAGGGATGCTGCTCTGCTCTTCTCTGACTGGACTGAAGCTGCTCATATGATCAGAGGTTCTCACTACTCCAGTGTGTCTGATAGTATGAGCACTCTCAGAATAAACAACCAGAGCAAGGCCGTGACGTCAGACTGACGCTGAGGTTTTCTGGAACTGATTTCTCTCCTCCAGTGTGCTGAACTCTGTGCTGATGAGTGTGTGTCCATCTCTCTGTCTGACTGCGGGATGGAGAACAGGATGGATGTCTTTATGTCTCCATCTATAACGTCACTGCAGAGAGACAGACGGCTGCTGACCTTATTCAGACCTCTTCATGATTTCCAGATTGAGTTGAGCTGAAAGGTTAAACTGTGTTCACAGGACAGCATCAGGAGGACGTCTCCATCGGGTCGAGCTGCTTCGGGACAGTCTCACGTCTGTGTTATGTGTCAGTTCACAAAGCAACTTTACAAAGTATTTATAGATGTAATGTTTGGCCCTAACAACCATTTAATGCGCCTAGCAACCATATGGTTGTGTAAATAGGCAAAAGATCATCAGAGTAGAACAGGATTGCTGTTTGTTTTTAAGATCAGCAACTACCAGCAATACCCTAGCAACCATTTATGAACCCCTAGCAACTCTTGAATACACCCTAGGAATACCAAACACACAACAATGACCTAGCAGCAAAGCAGGCAACCACATAGAAAACCCTAGCAACTGCTTGTAAATAACATATCAATGCCATAGCAACCACAGACAAAATCCACAACAACCGCTAATGACAATAGCAACCACCTAGCAACAGCCTAATAACCACCTAAAACAAACTAGGACAACAAACCAAACAACACCACCCTAGAAGGATATAGCCTAGTTAATACTGAACCCAGCCTAGCAACTGCTTAGAAACCACACAACAATGCCACAGCAACCACTAATAACAGTCTGCCTAGCCAGCATCTGTGTCAGGTAGTGTGAGAGCTGTGTGTGGAGGTGCAGTGGTGTTGCGGCTCATGCGTTGTGTGCGTATAGTTCCTGCAGGTTTCTCCGTCCTCCATCAGACAGGTGTAGGTGCACGGACAGGTGTAGGTGTGCAGGTGATGGTGTGCTCAGTATGCAGCTCCGCCTGTGGCCCGGTTGGCTGTGTGCCGATGGCATGTGTTTGAGAGGAATCTCTGGCCGCTGGAGCAGACTGAATGAGGCCACAGCTGCGCTTCCCCAACACTGAGATTCAGATGAAAGCAGAACTCCAGCGAGTCAGGCGGAGGTCACTCACACGGCTCCATCATGTCAACACGTGTCGCATTTATAATAACCGTGTTCTCGCTCTGCAGACGCAGCGCTGGCTCCTCTGCAGCACTCGGGAGATTCATTAGGACTCAGCACCGCTGAAAGACCTCCAGATCACTGACTGCTCCAGCAGCTCCTGACCAGACCAGCGGATGTTCTCATGAGCTCATGCTGACGTCTCCTCCATCCAGTAGAGCAGATTAGGGCTGCAGGACACCGGGACAGTGTGGGTGATGTTGAGTGTGCAGGAGGACGGTAAGCATTGCCAAACACTACCAGCATTTAAATATATTTATATATTTATGTTTATGTCATGGAGACGTTGCATTTTGTTTGGAAATGAAAATCAGGTTGACGTCAGAACTCGACATCAAGACTGACATCAATGACCAACGTCCAACTCAATATCAGCGTCTAATGATGTACAGCTTGACGTTGTGTGGACGTTACCTCTATGACGTCTATCAGACGTTGTGTTTTGGTCGTCATGTCTGATGAGTAAATGTCAGTATGTGTGTCAGTGTGACGCTGCTTTAAGATGCTCCACGTTGGAGTTTGGTTTGTTTCCAACACAACCTAAAATCAACCTAATATCAACATGATTTGACGTCATTATCAGACATCAGAATAACGTCCTCAGACGCTGACCAGACATTGAGCTTTGTCACCTGACGTCACCTGACCTAAATCTAAGCTAACATTAGCAGCTGATGATGTTGTGTGTCTGCTGGACAATCACTAGAGGCACTACAGAATGTGACGTTTACACACACACACACACACACACACACACACACACACATCAGCTTTATACAGTGTAATTCTCTCTACTCTTGAGTTCTTCTGTAAGCTCTCCTCATACTGTGAGTAATGTTGACAGCAGACACTCTTACTCTACTGCTCTACATTATCAGGCCAGTAATGCTGCTTTAACTGTCAGTATCTGTCCAGCTCTGGTTGCAGCTGGAAGGGCATCCGCTGTGTAAAACATATGCTGGAATAGTTCAGCACCCCTAAATGGTTCATTGTGGCGACCCCTGAAATGGAGACTAACAATGAATGGATGAACTTCCTGGAGACCACTGCAAATGCGCTGGTAGCCACAGAACACAGGTGTGTGCGCCGCTGTTTACTCAGAGATGGTGACGTCTCATGGAGACACATGCTCTACAGCAGTGGGTCTCAAACTTTTTTCATCAAGTACCACCTCAGAAAAAAATAGTTTCTCCAAGTACCACCAAAATGAGCAATATTGAAATACAGTACCGTAGTAGGCCCAGTAAAGCAGCTACAACCCTGCACAGTAAAAAAAAAATGTGGCCGATTACCTCCGAAATATAGGCTATATGCCATATGGCATATTATATACATCATTTTTAATAAATTTTGAAATATGTGTAGCATGTACATGACATATTTCATTCCTCCACGTACCACTAGAAGGAAGCCTGCGTACCACTAGTGGTACACGTACCACAGTTTGAGAACCACTGCTCTACAGTGCTCATTCTCCAGCCTGATGATGCTGTGATCGTGTGAACGAGACTAAGGTGTTTGTGTTTGTAAGATGCATCATCCGGCATATGAATAGAAGTTCTTCTGTAAATAGAGCAGCGCTGCAGGAGCTCTCCTGCTCGACACACACATCCGGGACGCTGGAAACTCTCCTACAGCTCCATTACTCCACAGTCCTCTCTGAAACACGCCTGTTCTGGGGCAGAAGATGAACACGTGTGCAGTCAGAGAGCGGGAGAGGAGTAAAGGCAGGAGGAATAGCGGGGTGTGTGTGTGTGTGTGTGTGTGTGTGTGTGTGTGTGTGTGTGTGTGTGTGTGTGCTTTGCTGGTTTGATGTGATTCTGGTTTGATATTTCTGCAGTGAGCCGCATCTGAACATGACGCTGGAGTTTTACACCTTTCTCCGAGGCTCGATTCCCGGGTCTGACGCTCGCGCACAAGTCTTGACCCAGATTCTGGGTAAGCTTTCCTTCAGGGACTCGACCCAGAAGTGTCACACAAACCCAGCAGAGAAGCCTCCTGCATGCGGAGAGCGGAGTCTGAGGTTAGATTAGTTTAGAGACGCACAGTTCTTCTCTTCGGGGAACTTTCTGCATCTCCATCATGAGGACGGATCCATTATTGAGGATCTGCAGCCGTAAACACACTCCTCAACACCATACTCACACTGCTGAGAGACACACAATACAGCAAACTGCTGCTGCAGAGCAGTGTGTGTGTGTGTGTGTGTGTGTGTGTGTGTGTGTGTGTGTGTGTGTGTGTGTGTGTGTGTGTGTGTGTGTGTGTGTGTGAAGAAGATGCAAAGAAGAACACACCTAAGTCAAACTACAGCGAGCTCAAAGAGTGTGTTTTACATCTCACAGGCCCCGTCCTGCATGAACACACACACACACATACACACACACCTCGCTTTCATCCACTCGTTTATGGATAATTAGTCCCACGGGAACCACAGAGGATCCAATTGTAGAGGAGAGAGAGAGAGAGAACTGGTGTGTCCTCACTGCCAACACACACACACACACACACACACACACACACACACACACACTCAAACAAACACACTTGCTCACACAAATGCACATACTTATGCACACACACACACAGACAGATAGATATGTAAACTCCTGCATCTGCACACACAAACACAAACACACACACACACACACACACACTCTCTCTCTGTGCTTTGACTAGCTCCTGCTGTTTCCCGTGGTCAGGCTCGCCGGCTCTTGCAGAGGTGTGTGTGTGTGTGTTTGTGTGTGTGTGTGTGTGTGTGTGTGTGTTTGTGTGTGTGAGGCACTGAGGCAGCATTTCCCACACACTCCGTCATTGTCTCATTATTTGCGCTCTTAAGAATAACCCGACAGTGATTAATTCATAACGACCGACAAACAAAGGCGGGAGAGAGACGCCTCAGTGCCCCCCGCGGCCCCCGGGGGTGATTACAGCACGGGGAACATCACGCGGCTTTCGACGTGTAAAGGTGTGCGTGATGACGTCATGTGAACAGAACCTGCCGTCACTGGTGTGTGTGTGTGTGTGTGTGTGTTGGCTGGTTTCCCGTGTTTCAGTCCTCGTGATCCGTCTCTCCGG
>NC_141027.1:81142500-81160000 GCF_052040795.2 Danio rerio
CCAGCCTGAAGACACCTGGAGCCGGCCTGAACACACCTGAACACACCTGAAGCCGTCCTGAAGGACACTGGCCTACACACTACAGACTATTAAACATTTTTGGTGTTGCACCACTGAGCTTGGGGTGTGTCTCAGAAAGCACTGTCATTCACTAGTCAGTGCACTGATCAGGTCTCAATCACAGAACTCCTCCAGTGCACTGGAACAGCCTGAAATGTTCATAAAGGATTGTAAATGAACGCGTGTTCTCATTAACCAACGGCAGCTTCATGTGTGTGTGTGTGTGTGTGTGTGTGTGTGTGTGTGTGTGTGTGTGTGTGTGTGTGTGTGTGATCATGAACCGTCTGCACCTTCTGAAACATCAGCAGGGTCTGGTGTGTGTCTCTGGAGCAGTGAGTCCCAGCGGTGGAGTGTTTAACGGAGCCTCCTCAGACTCTCTGACGGGTTCCTAATTAGCAGAAACACAGAGCTGGAGCTGGATTACTCATTCAGCTGACGGCCCGCGCTATTATTAATGTCTGCACACACACACACACACACACGTTATTCCCTCAGTGTGTGTGTGTGTGTGTGTGTGTGTGTGAACAGACCTGCTGATGGGTAATACCTGAAGCTGGAGATCCTGCAGCGTTTCCTTAGAGTGTTAAACGTCTCCTGCCTTGGTGTGTGTGTGTGTGTGTGTGTGGTGTGTGGTGTGTGTGTGTGTGTGTGTGTGTGTCGGTGTGTGTGTGTGTGCGCGCGTGTGTGTGTGTGTGTGTGTGTGGCTGGGAATGGAGGTCATCATCATCATCAGAAGCAGCACAGAAACAGAAGCGCTGCAGATGATGATGATGATGATGATGATGATGAAGATGTGTCCTGTGTCTGGATCTCGGCCTCCAGCTGTGGAGGAAGACGAGCGCTGGACCAGAGACGAGGAGCTTTAATGAAATCTTGATGCTTGTCTGTGATCAAACATTCATCCCTCCTCTGTTTCTGAGACACAACTGCGCATCCTCCTGAATGATTCAGCAGATCTGCTGATGAAGAGGAGCAGCTAAACAGCACGCGGCTGAACTGAACGCTCCGGCAACGTTTGAATAATGTTCTGTGATCGTACTGCATGACACTGAGGCGTCATGAACACTGAATACTGCTGCTCAACCCAAAACACCCATCGCCCATAAACACTGGAGGACTGATCTGTCCAAGAGCCTCCACAACAACCTGAACACCCGAAACCGACTGAGAGAGAGGGAGAGCGCTGTAAACACTGATATAACACAGATGGAGAGATGCTGTGGTGTATTAAACAACACCATGAAGAGAACACAAGACTGACACACGATGACAACACTGAGAATAACCAAAACACCAACATGACATCTGACAGCAGCGTTATGAAGAGAACCCCTACTGAGAAACACACGCTCACAGCGCTTACAGAAGATGGAGGAAACGTTGTAACAACGCATTAAGAACATTCTGAGAACATTAATATAACATCTGAGACATCCTCAATCTCCTAAACACTGGACATACTGATTGATCCAAGAACATTGCAGACATGTTGTATAACCCAGCGGGAGTTAAAGGGAACGCTTTCAGAGCCTGATATAGTTCGCTGGGGAGTCTGTTCACTCACACACTCCCCGTTTGGGAGTCAGTAATGCAGATTGGTTGAAATGTTGATCTTCAGTGATGGTCAGACATGTACACAGAAGCTCTGCTCACTTGTTAATACAGCTGGATATACACATGACATACAGATGTGTCGTGGAAGTTGTGTTTAAGACGGAAAGATGACAGAAAACAGATCAGATGGAGATGCTTCTTCACAAAAGAGCTGGAGATGTCCGAGTGTGTGTGAAATATTCCTGATCAGACTCTGTAGATGAAGATCTGAGTGTTTATATCACCGCTGAACCGTCCACTCCATCACAGCTTTAATAAAAGAAGCCAGAACAGGTCTGCAGCGGGAGATCACACACACACACACACACACACACACACACACACACAGACAGACACACACACACACACACACACCGACCGCAGAAACATGTTTAAACAAGAGCCGACGGCCAGAAAACACACACTACTGTTCCTCAGCAGAGCAGGGTGTCGGAGTTCAGCAACAGCTGGACAACAGGATTATATTAAAACCACAGACACACACACACACACACACACACACACACACACACACACACACATGCTTTCAGAAAACACTGAGCAACTGAAGTGAACATCAGACAGAAATAAACCACAATACAGACCAAGACGCTCATCTGGAGCTGTGATGGAGGACACAGACACCCAGAACACCCTAACCATCCCGTACACCCTGGAAGCTGCTTAGATAATCCTAGCAACCACCCGAAACCCATTAGCAACTGGCCACAACACCCTAATGCAGGGCTCACCAGTCTCGGTTCTGGAGGGTGGTGTCCTGCAGGGTTCAGCTCCAACTGGCCTCAGCACACCTGCCTGGGTGATACGAGTATATCGAGTAAGAGCTCCATCAGCTGTTCAGGTGTGTCTGATTAGGGTTGGAGCTGAAATCTGCAGGACACCGGACCTCCTGGAACCAGTTTGGTGACCCCTGATCTAATGCAACTGTCATAGCAAAAGTCCATAACACACTAGCAACAGACACACCTGACCTTTCAGAACACCCTAACAACCATTCAGAACACCCTAACAATCACCCAGAACACCCTAACAACCACACAGAACACCCTAACAACCACACAGAACACCCTAACAACCACACAGAACACCCTAACAATCACCCAGAACACCCTAACAGCCACTCAGAACACCCTATCAACCACATAGAACACCCTAACAACCATTTAGAACACCCTAACAACTATCCAGAACACCCTAACAACCATCCAGAACATCCTAGCAACAAGCCAGGACCCAGTAGCACACAGATCACCCAGAACAGCTTAGCAACTAGCCTCAACACCCTGGCAACTAAACAGATCACCCTAGCAACCACCCAAAACACATTAGCAACTGTCTACAACAACCTAGCAACCAACCCACCCAGTAGACCCTAGCAACATGCTGGAATACTTTAGCAACCACCCAAAATACTCTAGCAACCATTCAGAACACCCTAACAGCCCTCCAGAACACCCTAACAACCACCCAGCACACCCTAACAACCCCCAGAATACCCTAACAGCCATCCAGAACACCCTAGCAACCACCCAGCACACCCTAACAACCCCCTAGAATACCCTAACAGCCATCCAGAACACCCTAACAACCACCCAGAACCATACCAAACCAAGACATAAGAGCAACTGACATCATCATCCTAACAACCACATAGATCACCCAGAATACCTTAGCAACTAGCATCAACACCCTGGCAACAGCACAGATCAGCCTAGAAACCACTCACAACACATTAGCAACTGTCCACCACACCCTAGCAACCAAAATACCCAGTAGACCCTAGCAACATGGCGGAATACCTCAGCAACCATCCAAACCACCTTAGTAACCAGCCATTTGACACTTTCCCCCTACACAGTAAGACTGAGCTGCGTATTACTGTAACGTAACTTTCCTAAATTAATAATTAACTTTAAATGGAATTGAAATGTTTAGTGTTCCGACATCAACATGTGCGAGATGCGCAATATAGTAACGCATCACCGTAATTCATTTGTTAATGTACTACCAATATGACCAGTCTAACTACAGCCTGAGTATAATCTGTGCAGAACTCCGCTATTAAACCCTCAATGATCATGAATCATTAATGCAGACGACAGCGTAACAGAGGGGAACTGTCATTAATGATCTTCATCCTTCTACGCAGATCAGGATTGTAAAACTGGGTGGGATAAGAGCAGCGGGTCTGATGGTGTGTTTATGAGCTGACGTGTAAATAAAGCTCTGAGTGTTCTCATAAACTCATCTAAACGCTCTGCTCCGTCCACTGCGCTCCCTGAAGATCCGCCATTACCCTCATCATTACATTTACAGCCCAGCGCAGTTTAACATCAGCACTTTAATCCCGCAGTTATTCTCCATCATTAGTGAACATATGCTGCAAAACACAACGGCAGAGCTCTCAGCAGCCAATCAGACGCTGCGCTCGCTCCAATATTCATGAGCATCAACACTGTATTCTCCACTCCTGCAATGCTCCAGTGTAAAGTTTCCTTCATATTAGTGATCAGCTGAGCGGGAGTCAAACACACACACACACACACACACACACACCACTGTCATCAGTACAGTTATTACCCAGAATGCACTGGAAGCGGAGAGTGTGTACACGTGTCGTGCCGCTAATCAGCGCTAATGATGCTCCAGATCAAAGCTAGCTGAGCGCAGCCTCTCTGAACTCATTACTGCTGTTAATCAGCTGATCATCATCAGCAGCAGATCTCAGTCCGGCCGCTAAAGCATCAGCAGCGCCTCCGCTAATCGCCAGATCCTGTCAGGCCTTTGTTTCAGAAGCTAATGTGGGTCGGCTGCTTCAAAGACATGCTAATGGGCTGCGCGCGGATGTCAAGAGACCAATTACACTAGCGAGCGGCGTCGCGGATCAGGCCGAATCCAGCAGCGCAGTAATCCAGCGTATCCAGCGTCAGGAGGGTACAGCGCTACACCTGCTGCCCTCATCAGCAGATCGCTAGGGTGCTCTCAGCGGCTGCTAAGGTGCTCTGAGGGGTTACTATTGTGCACAGAGCGGTTGCTAGGGTACTCCAATTATTGCTTGCACTAGTTACTCTGGTGATTTGAGTGGTTGCAACAGTGTTTGCAGTGGTTACTAGAGTGTTCACAATAGTTGCATGGGTGCTTTGAGTGGTTGCTAGGTTGTGAGAGTGGTTGCTATGCTGTAAGTTGCAGTGGTTACTAGGGTCTTTGCATGATTTGCTGGGGTACTTTGATTGGTTGCTAGGTTGCTATTGTGTTTGCAGTGGTTGCTAGGTTCTTCACAATGGTTGCTAGGGTGCTTTGAGTGGTCGGTGCGTCCATAGAGGAATAGATGGACGCCGGTAACAGAATGGAATAGAGAGGGTGCGTCCGCAACACCTCCCTCACCACTCGCATCCTCACTTATGAAGATCTGAGAACTCACTGGTGTGGTTGCTAGGGTTCGCTGAGTGGTTGTTAAGTTGCTTATATTAGTCTGATGTGAACATTTTCCGCCTATACCCTCACTCTCACAGTGCATTATGGGTATTCTCCAGCCATTGAGTGTACATCAGTTGTACACTAGATATTGCAGTGCATTGTGGGAATGATTGAGTGCACCTCAGAATATCCACTACAGTTTTGGACACCATAATGACTGCTCCCCTAAATAGTGCACTTTTAAGGGTATATACACACTCCTGCAGAAACACACACACACACACACACACACACACACACACACACACACTCCTGCAGTCTTCAGCTGTAATCAGTGGTGTGTGATGGATGTTTGTAGCTTCTACAGTAGTGAGTGGTGTTTGGTGTATTCGGTGGTCACTCAGTAGTGCTCTTCTCCATCTGATTATACAGCTCCTGCCCCTGAGCACTGCTGGACTCTCCAGGAAACACCAGAAAGGTTTGCTTCCTTTAGTTCTTTGTTCTTCATGTGTGTGCTTGTAGTTTGTTTCTTGTATGTTCTGCAGACGCCTCCTATATAAAACAGCAGCTCAGCCGCGTGCTCAACACTGATCCTCAGCTCTCACGCTCTGCATATTTCTGCAGGATGGTGAACAGCTGTACATCACTCTGCAGGGTTTAAACAGAGATATTATTTCAACAGTGATGTTGTTCCCTGTTCTGACAGCGATCAGAGGACTGCAGCACACGTGAGACGTCTATCAGAAGCCTTCACAGCATCAAAAACAGCCTTTAATGATCAGCAGCCTGAATCAAATGTCAGTGTGTGCAGCGTGTGGACTGTTGACGGACTAATTAAAGATGTTAAATGAGTAAAACGCTTAGTTTGCATCTGCATCTGGAAGATGACTGATAGCACTAACCTTTCGCAAATTAGAACACAGAGAAACTGCTTCAGTCTCAGCAGAAACGGCAGCTTACAAACCAAAGAACACAGTGTGAAGAAGCCGGATAATACTGCATCGATTATTTACTGTGGTGATTCTACAGTCGCTATGATAACACAACAACTCCAGCAATATGAACAAATGAGCCAGCACTGTAAAGGCGAGAGTACACTACAGTATTTACTCCAGTTGATGAGTTCACTATAGTAGACACTGCAGTCCGCTGTAAACACACAGTATAAGACGCTTTATCTGCTTCAACAACACTATAAGCAGATCATGTTTCATGTAATCTCTATATTTATTTCCCTGTGCTGTGTTTTACCAGCTGTGGCTTATATGAGGAGTAATAATGTTCTGTTGATCATCTGTGCTGGCCTCGCTTGTAATACAATTAAAGATGTACAGTTTTGACTAACGTATAATACGTCTGTGTCTGCTCTTCAGTCACACCCACAGGAGCTCTGCATGTCCTGAAGACTCGCATGTGCTGTCCTCAGGCCAGGAGCCGCTGTATGCGTGTGTGAAGAGAAACAGTCAGGGAACAGCGCCCTCTCTGGGCCACAGACAGCAGGACAGCGCAGGAACTGCAGACAGAGTTACTGTAATTACAGGATGATTATTCACTGAGAGCATAACTTCTCCTGTTATTTAGATCATTAAAGGAGTAATTGTGTTTTACTGAAGACATTATATTGATCAAGACAGGCCTGCTTAGGAAACATTGACCCGAGTCAGACATTACTGACATTACACAGGTAAAGGCAGATTATTCACCATGCGGTGACATTTAAAAAATTCACTCATTTTCTTCTTAGCTTAGTCCCTTTATTAATCCAGGGTCGCCACAGTGGAATGAACCGCCAACTTATCCAGCATGTTTTTACACAGCAGATGCCCTTCCAGCCGCAACCCATCTCTGGGAAACATCCACACACACTCATACACTACGGTCAATTTAGCCTACCCAGTTCCCCTATAGCACATGTGTTTGGACTGTGGGGGAAACTTCTTCAGCTTAAAGTGGCATTTAATTAGGGTAATTGGGTAAATCAGGTGAAATATTGTCCTACAGTGGTTTGTTCTGTAGGAAATCCTAATTATGAAGGGATAATAATATTGACCATCCACTGCTTTAAATGTAAAAACTGCTTTTATTCCAGCTACACTAAAAGAAAGAAAAACACTACAGGAAATACTGTGAAACATGTTCCAGCTCAGTTAAACAGCTCAAGGGTTTTCTGTATCCTCACACTGAACAGCTGATGTGTTAGAGTACTGCCAGACTCCTGCTCGCCTGCTCTGGATAAAACTGACCTCCTCAGCAGGGCACTAGGGTGTTCTGCTGCTCTGACTGGTTGCTAAGGTGGCTAGAGTTGTTGCTAGGGTGCTGCCAATTGTTTCTAGGGTGCTCAGCGTGGTTACTATGGTGTTGTCATTAATAGAATGCCCTGAATGGTTGCTGGGGTGACTGGAGTAGTTGCTAGGGTGCTTTCAGTTGTTGCTAGAGTGCTCAGAGTGGTTGCTAGGGTTTTCCCATTGGTTGATAGGGTGCTCTGAGTGGTTACTAGGGCGTTACAAGTTTTCTCACATTAGTTGCTAAGATGCTTACATTGGTTACTCGGATGCTTCAAGCTATTACTACACTGTAAAACCCAGAAAGTTAAGGCAACTCAAACCGTTTGAGGAAACCGACTGCTGCAAACCCTTTGAGTTAAACTAATCTAGATGAGTACTGTGAACTTGCTCCATTTAAGTTGAAGTAACAAGGTATTTAACTCACCTTCAACACTGAGTTCAAAACTCTTTTCAGGTGAGTGGAGTTTACTTTCAGTACATTTTGAGTTGACCACACTCATTTCATTTAACACAGTGGACTGTTGGGTTTTACAGTGCATGGTGCTCGTAGTGGCTGTTAAGGTGCTTTGAGTGGTTGCTAGGGTGACCTGAGTAGTCACTAGTATGCTGCCAGTTATTGCTAGAGTGTTGCCATGTGGTTTGTTGTGGGTGTGTCTGTATTTTCAGGCATTATTGAGGATTACCCTTCAGTGCTGAGAGTTTCATTCAGACTCCAGCAAAGGGAATGCAGTAATTCACAACTAGAGGCCCGCTCACCTGCTCACCTATTCACCTGCTCACCCGCTCATCTGCTCACCCGCTCATCTGCTCACCTGCTCATCTGCTCACCCGCTCACCTGCTCATCTGCTCACCCGCTTATCTGCTCACCCGATCATCTGCTCATCTGCTCACCCGCTTATCTGCTCACCCGATCATCTGCTCATCTGCTCACCCGCTTATCTGCTCACCCGATCATCTGCTCACCCGATCATCTGCTCATCTGCTCACCCGCTCATCTGCTCACCTGCTCACCCACTCATCTGCTCATCTGCTCACCCACTCACCCGGTCATCTGCTCACCCGCTCACCTGCTCACCCGGTCATCTGCTCACCTGCTCACCCGCTCACCTGCTCACCCGCTCATCCACTCACCTGCCTACCCACTAATCTGCTCATCTGCTCTGGATGAACCTGGAGACACACAATAGCATTTACCTGATCTTACACTGCTCTGTGATTAGCATCTCTCCATAGTTAATCGCAGTAAACAGCATTAGCGCTGGCTGTGTTCCTCCATACAGACAGAGAGATCCATCAGGATCTGAGATGATTGCTCCTGCATCTGCTGCTGCTGTACCTCCTCCATTACAGATGAAGAGCGGCTAAACAACAATCCATATCACTCAACTACTGCTGTTTATAGAGTAAACCAGCCACTGTGTGTGTGTGTGTGTGTGTGTGTGTGTGTGTGTGTGTGTGTGTGTGTGTGTGTGTGCTGTGATGGCTCTGTTATTTATGTGTGTGACTGATGGCCGAATGGCTCCTGAAGGCCGCGCTGTACTTTATGAGCGTCCGCCTGTGGTTTATTTCTCTTCGATTTTAACATGATGCCAGCCGACGCTCTTAATGACGGAGCCGCTGAGTTATGCACAGACGCCGATACCGCCATAAACCACCGACACACACTCTCTTCACAAAGTCACTGAACTCTCCGGCAGAAATGACCCACCAGTTCTGCACTAAACTCAAAGTGTGTGTGAGTGTGTGTGTGCGTGCGTGCGCATGCGTGTGTGTGTGTGAGCTCCATTTCAGACTCCGGGTTAAATTATTAACCACAGTATAGTCTAGATGTGTGTGTGTGTGTGTGTGTGTGTGTGTGTGTGTGTGTGTGTGTGTGTGTGTGTGTGTGTGTGTGTGTGTTTGTGTGTGTGTTTGTGTGTGTGTGTGTGTGTGTGTGTGTGTGTGTGTGTGTGTGTGTGTGTGTGTGTGTGTGTGTGTGTTTAATCATTAACTACAGTATAGTCTAGATGTAGTGATGAGTTCAGCACACACTCTGCCTTCAACACAATATTAAAACACAGTAAAACATCACAGATATCAAATCTGTCTGAAGTTAATTGACCAGCTGATGCCAGAACAACAGCAGACTGACATCTAGCATTGGCCTGTGGTCAGTTCTGATGTCATAGATATGGATTGGATGTTCTGACATCAGGTTGATGGGATATAATCTACTCTGCAGGTGACAGGATCCCGCTTCCCGCTGTGGAGTAAATACATCATTATTTTTAAAGATGAAGTTTGTTTTGAATGAACTAGTTCCTCTCCTCTCTCTACAGATGAGTGTGAGACTCAGTGTGTGTGTGTGTGTATGTGTGTGTGTGTGTTTGATGCTAATAAACCTGATCAAACGTGTGTGTGAAGTGCAGGAACGCAGCTCTGAGCCCCGGCGGACACACGTTTCCCACGCTGCCGTATTTATATCACACACTTTTATCTGCTCGTCCTACACACTTAAATATGATTCACACAACGCGGAGAATAAGCCAATAATTCTCATCAGACACGACACCGTCTGACCGCATTAATATAAGAGCCGGCGTGACCCGCTGCTCCGTTTATTAATACTCATCTGCAGGAGAGTCCAATATGCAGAGCGCTGAGGTCCCGTCCCTCACACTTACTGGACCTTCATATGACAGACCGCCTTACATCTGCATATCCACGTGTGTGTGTGTGTGTGTGTGTGTGTGTGTGTGTGTGTGTGTGTGTGTGTGTGTGTTCATTTTATTAGTATAAAATTACTTCAAATATATATATATATATATATATATACATGTGGTATAGGGCAGCTTGGTGGTGTCGCACTGTGGCCTCACAGCAAAAAGGTCTCTGGTTCGAGTCTCGGCTGGGTCAGTGTGTGTTTCTGTGTGGAGTTTGCATGTTCTCCCCGTGTTGGTGTGGGTTTCCTCCGGGTGCTCCGGTTTCCCCCACAGTCCAAACACATGCGCTATAGGGGAACTGATCAACTACACTGGCCGTAGTGTATGAGTGTGTGTGTGTATGTGTGTGTGTGTGTGTGTGTGTGTGTGTGTGTGTGTGTGTGTGTGTGTGTGTTTGTATGTGTGTGTGAGTGTGTGTGTATGTGTGTGTGAGTGAATGAGTGTGTATGGGTGTTTCCCTCTACTGGGTTGCAGCCAGATTTGTGATATTTTGCATCTCCTGAAGCAGTAAAATCTTTTGACCAGCAGGTGGCAGTGTGCTGAAACTGCTCACATGAACTCAGCTCATGGTGTTTATGAGACGCACTAAATCTGGTGCAAATATGTTGAACCGTTTCAGAGATTGATATCTATTTGCGTGCGCTGTTGGGTGAATTAGCGAATTATTGATCAGGTTCAATCAGTTCTTTCATTAGTTCCTGACATTTGTAAGCACAATATCAAGAGGGATATCCTGAGTGAAGCTGAGTGTGTTCGTCATCAGAGGATGTGTGTGTGTGTGTGTCAGTGATGAAGATGATGATGAAGAAGAGTTTCAGATGGAGATCTCACACTCCTCACGTTCAGTCTTCATCTTGATGTTCACCAGCATGGAGCACGCCACACTCTGACCTAGACTTTACTGTAGGAATGTAGGGATGGTAAGAGAACAGTGGGATGAAGGGGAATAAACAGAGAGCAGGTGGGTAGGTAGATCAGACATTCCACGATGATGCCCAGAGACTCAGATTGGGGAGACTGTCTGTAATATTTTGGGAGAGTTATTGCATCCTCCGCTTTAACCTATGAGTGAAGAGAGGGTTATAGGATTGTGCATGGGAAGCGAGGGAGGGAGGGTGTGTTCAAAAGAACGAGAAGAAGAGTGCTAGACGGCTGGTCCACCTTAAGTGAGGTGAGGTTCCTCCGCCAAACCATTGTTTACAAGTTAACTCCAAAATACTGAACATCCTCTTCAATGATGATGATGGAGATGGAGATGATGGAGATGGTGGAGATGGAGATGATGGAGATGAAGATGATGGAGATGATGGAGATGAAGATGATGGAGATGATGGAGATGATGGAGATGATGGAGATGATGGAGATGGAGATGATGGAGATGATGGAGATGGAGATGATGGAGATGAAGATGATGGAGATGAAGTGAATCAGTGTTAAGTTCTGAATGAATCAGTAGTGAGTTCTGAATGAATCAGTGTTGAGTTCTGAATGAATCAGTGTTGAGTTCTGAATGAATCAGTAGTGAGTTCTGAATGAATCAGTAGTGAGTTCTGAATGAATCAGTGTTGAGTTCTGAATGAATCAGTGTTGAGTTCTGAATGAATCAGTGTTGAGTTCTGAATGAATCAGTGTTGAGTTCTGAATGAATCAGTGTTGAGTTCTGAATGAATCAGTAGTGAGTTCTGAATGAATCAGTAGTGAGTTCTGAATGAATCAGTGTTGAGTTCTGAGTGAATCAGTGTTGAGTTCTGAGTGAATCAGTGTTGAGTTCTGCATGCATCAGTGTTGAGTTCTGAATGAATCAGTGTTGAGTTCTGCATGCATCAGTGTTGGGTTCTGAATGAATCAGTAGTGAGTTCTGAATGAATCAGTGTTGAGTTCTGAATGAATCAGTGTTGAGTTCTGAATGAATCAGTGTTGAGTTCTGAATGAATCAGTGTTGAGTTCTGAATGAATCAGTGTTGAGTTCTGAATGAATCAGTAGTGAGTTCTGAATGAATCAGTAGTGAGTTCTGAATGAATCAGTGTTGAGTTCTGAATGAATCAGTGTTGAGTTCTGCATGCATCAGTGTTGGGTTCAGGTCAGAGATCTGCTGTTAAATGTCTGACTCTAGATCAGTTCCTCTTCCTCGTATTCTCAGATGGTTTGTGTCTTTGAGTCTGTGTTCAGAGCTGACAGGAGAGCCCGAGAGGATGAGCGGCGTGACTTTAAGAGGACACAGAAGGACACAGAGAGGAACAAACACACGTCTGATGTGCAGAGAGCTGACAGAAACCTCCTGAAATCAGCTGCAGCTCCTCCAGCGGCCTGACGAGGGCAGAAGCCCACACAATCATCAGTAAAGCCACTGAATCCACAATCATCCGCTCAGAAACGTCTCGTCACTCAGACAGATCTCCTCTCTGATTGGTGTTTGCTGCTGAGAGGGCGGGATTAACACAACCTGTCACTCATATGAGATCCACCATCTGGACACCCCAACCATCCAATCAGATCACAGCGTCCGTCAAGCCCCGCCCACATGTGTCTTGATCCTGAAGCAGATATCCATCACGATAGAGAAGAGCAGTCCAGAAGCGCAGTGTCGTGTGGTCAGTGGGTGAAGAATCCGAGTTTCCGGCCTTCTCTGTGTGATCTCCATCATCCCGGATAACAAACTCAACACAGCCGTCGTTTCTGAACCCACAGCCTGTCGACCTTTAAGGGAGCAGAAAACACCGCCGTATCTGCGCTTGATGATGCGGAGGATCAAACTGCGGGATTATTTTGGAGGAAACCCTCCAGAGGCTCATTAAAGCAGATATATGTCAGCAGTCAGGACAGGTTGTGTGACTCCGACACTCCTGCACAAACATGAATAAAACTACAGCAGATTAGAGAAGATAAAACCCAGACGAGCTTCACACGCTGACAGAATCAACAGCCAGTTCCTCCGCTTCATTATTGACTCAATATGAGGAGTGTGTGTTCACCCGCAGACAATTAAACACACTTACCCCAAAATAACTGAAGCAAACACACACACACACACACACACACACACACACACACACACACAGGGCCCAAGCCTCTCAATAGGGAAAGCTCAAAGCTGATTGGCTGTGTGTGTGTGTGTGTGTGTGTGTGTGTGTGTGTGTGTGTGTGTGTGTGTGTGTGTTTGTGTGTGTGTGTGTGTGTGTGTGTGTGTGTGTGTGTGTGTGTGTGTGTGTGTGTCTGATTGGCATGAAGGCTGAGTTTCTGTCGTAATCTCTGGGATTCTGCAGCGGGAGTAAAGAGACTCGTCTGATCCTGAGAGAATCACACACACATCTCTTTGAACATCCAGAGAGAGACACACACACAGCAGACTGCAGATGAGCATGACACACACACACACACACACACACACACACACACAGGCAGTCACATTGTGACAAGATTGCACACTCACAGACACACACAGACACACACCAAACACACAGACACACACATATATACACACACACACACACACACACACAGAGACTTGCTGTAATGATGTCTGAGGACAGGTCATTATGTCTTACAGGTAATCGAGTAACACTCTAGCGGTGCAATAATGAACATCAGAATGGAGAAACAGTAAAAACTCAATTAACACGTGTCTGAGTTATGATGTTAAAACTGCCTCAAACTCTCATGATAAAGAGAGATATTGATATATTGACACACCAATATACAGATACACTGAAATACAAATAGACAGATATAATGATTCACCAATGTAGGGTTAGGGTTACGTAACCCTAACATGCTATATCAATACATCGATATTCTCATACATTGATATACCAATATACCGATACACTAATGTACAGATACATCTATATACAGATATACCAATAGATCGATATACTGATACACTGATATACTGATACTCTGATATACTGATACACCGATATACTGATACACCGATATACTGATACACCGATATACTGATACACCGATATACTGATACACCGATATACTGATACACCGATAAACTGATACACTGATATAACGATACACCGATATACTGATACACCGATATACTGATACAACGATAAACTGATACACCGATATACTGATACACCGATATACCGATACACCGATATACTGATACACTGATATACTGATACACCGATATACTGATACACCGATATACTGATACACCGATATACTGATACACCGATAAACCGATACACTGATATACCGATACACCGATATACCGATACACCGATATACTGATACACCGATATACCGATACACCGATATACCGATACATCGATATACCGATACACCGATATACCGATACACCGATATACCGATACACCGATATACCGATACACCGATATACTGATACACCGATATACCGATATACCGATACACCGATATACCGATACACCGATATACTCATACACCGATGTACCGATACACTGATATACCGATACACTGATATACTGATACACCGATATACTGATACACCGATATACTGATACACTGATATACTGATACACCGATATACTGATACACCGATATACTGATACACCGATATACTGATACACCGATATACTGATACACCGATATACTGATACACCGATATACTGATACACTGATATACTGATACACTGATATACTGATGCACTGATATACCGATACACTGATACACTGATATACCGATACACCGATATACCGATACACCGATATACCGATACACCGATATACCAATACACCGATATACTGATACACCGATATACCGATACACCGATATACCGATACACCGATATACTGATACACCGATATACTGATACACTGATATACTGATACACTGATATACTGATACACTAATATACTGATACTCTAATATACCGATACACTGATACACTCTGATAAACACAGATGTACAGAGCTATTACAGCAGCAGGCTGGATTCGCTCCTTCTCTGCTCTACTGAATCCGCTTAGCTCTTCCGTGTTTGTGAATGAGGTGAGTTTGTGTGTGTGTGTGTGTGTGTGTGTGTGTGCTGCTCCTGCAGGAGTATAATGAGTGTTCAAGTGTGATCCAGCAGTAAATCTGAGCTGTTTACCACACGAGCAGAGTAAATGACTGCATGTAAATCTGCTGGAGGAGCTGCGGATGAAGAGCAGAGAGAGACGCTAAGAGGACAGAAAACCAATACTGGCAGATGGAGAGAGAGAGACGGAGAGAGAGAGAGAGAGAGAGAGAGAGAGAGGTGTCTCTTACCATCTATCACAGCTTGTGCTCAGTCAACGACAAGCCATTCATCAGAAAGACCTGCAGATGAGAGGGGGGGGGGGGGGCTTCTTTACCCAGAGCAAAGCAGATGATGGAGCTGTGTTCTGTCCGGGTCAGAATATGGTCAGATCCGTGTGTAATGAACAAACATCACATGCTCCTCTGGTGGTCATGCTGGTTCCCTGATAGACAGCACCGAGAGCAAACAACACACACACATTCATTCATTCATTCATTTTCTGTCTGGCTTAGTCCCTTCATTAATCTGGGGTCGCCACAGTGGCATGAACCGCCAACTTATCCAGCATATGCTTTTTATGCAGCCCTTCCAGCCGCAAACCATCACTGTGAAACATCCACACACCTATTCACACTCGTACACTACGGGCAGTGTAGTTGATCAGTTCCCCTATAGCGCATGTGTTTGGACTGTGGGGGAAACCAGAGCACCCGGAGGAAACCCACACCAACAAGCGCTGTTTGAAGATCTCTGTAAGATGATGAATTTCCTGATCTTATTAATCTGAGCTGGCCATGAGCTGCTGTCCTGGAACAGATATGAATAATAATGACTATATCCACATCCTCTCCAGCAGATGGCGCCCTGATTGCTGCCTTAAACTCGTGCATTTACACTGGCTCGTCAGCCGGAAACAGGCTTATTAAAGAGGATGTGTGTGGTGTGTTAGTGCCATAGAAGAATAAACCGACAGCACTAATAACTAAACTCTCAGACCAACTCTCATACTGCTGTAGTGTCGAGTATTCTCCTCAGCCCAGCAGCGCTCTACACTGGAGAGAAGATTACACTGAACTGATGAGCAGAGGCTGACCCCTGCTGGCCCACAGACGAACTGCAGACTGTCCTCAAACAGGTCCTGGAAACCATGTTTTCTACACATTATTCCTGCGCTCTTCATGGCAGTATTCTCTCTGTGAATGAGTCTGTGTTTGTGTGTGTGTGTGTGTGTGTGTGTGTGTGTGTGTGTGTGTGTGTGTGTGTCTGCTGAGTTCCAGGAGAATCTTCTAGATAAACTGAGGAGTTGAACTGTGTATGATGATGATGATGATGAAGAGCGCATGAGTTCCCCTGTGATCTGCGTGATGTCAGTGACGTCATCATAAGACAGAGGAGTGACCACACACACACACACACACACACACAAACACACACACACACACACGCACACACACACACACCATCAGTTGCTACACTCTGCCTGAGGACTGACCCCTCCAGCCTATCATAAGGCTGCATGAATGAGGTGAACACTCACAAACACACACACACACACACACACATACACACACTCTCACACACACACACACACACACACACACACACACACACACACACACACACACAGCATTAATATAACAGTTAAACTAGTGAACACTACACAGTGAACCCTAACACTAACCCTACAGTGAACTCATGGCGCACTCACACTAGGCTGTCTGTACCGTGCCCAGGCCCGTGTCCCGGATGGTTTGAGAAGTGTGAGTGCTCTGAATCGGGCTCAGGCTCGGTTCACTTGGCCGGCCCTGGCCTGGTTGGAAGGGGTGTGGCAGAGCGTGGGTATTATAGTTAATGAAAACAAACGTAAGAAGGACACTAAAATGTAAAATAATTGTGGTTAACTGAAATAAAAATCAAAACCAGAGTTTAAGCTGAAACTGAGTTGAGTTCATACAGAACTGACTGAAACTGACTGCAATTATAGCCAAATCCTCCTTCGCTTTGGTCTTTGTGAATGTTTTTAATACATAATCTGACTGTGAGCTGTTTATAAGGGAATATAATCCGCGCTGCTGGTGTTTGTGTTTGAGTTGTGCGGCACCTCAGAGTCTCCTGCTGCCACTGGCCAGATCGGGCCGGTTCTCCTCCGTCATCCTCGCTGTTGCTCCCGCGACAATAACAGCGAGTGCACATGACAGCAGCACGGCATTAAACACAGACACTTTAGACTATTACTTTAACACATTTGTGCCCAATAACAGGGTTATTTCTGTATTGCGATCGCGAACGAATCTTTTTAACCGGATCTTCTAAGTTAATCGGTTGAACTAGTTCACCAAAGTAAACTGAATCATTGGAAATGATTCACGTCTCCAGTAAGCACTTATCCACAAACCTCTTACTTTACACAAGCCCAATACCGCCTCT
>NC_141027.1:81165000-81167500 GCF_052040795.2 Danio rerio
ACCTGTTCGTCTGGACCCACTACTACTCCGTCAGCAAGACCTTCCTGGGGGACGGAGAGCCCAGCTTCAGCGCAGTCGACTTCAGTCACGAGGGGCCCGGCTTCCTGACCTGGCACCGCTACCACCTACTGCAGCTGGAGCGCGACATGCAGGTAATCAATAAGTGATCAATACATGCAGAGACAGAGACTGATCAATAACTGATCAATAGCTGATCAATACATGCAGAGACAGTGACTGACTGATTACTGATCGATTATAGATTAATTGAATGTATTGATCAGTTCTTAATGAGTTTATCTGCATGTGTTGAATTATTCTGAATGATTGTCAATAAGCAAAGACGTGTGTGTGTGTGTGTGTGTGTGTGTGTGTGTGTAATCCACCGTTACAGCTGAATATAAGCACAGTAATGCAAACACACACACACATTACACACTTTACACGCAGAAAACACGGTTAAGTGTGAAATGAGGAGAACAAACACTCTTCTGTCAGCAGGACACACACACACACACTCACTCACAGACAAACTACTGTCAGCAGAGCGTCTGTTGCAGGACACACACACACACACCCACACACACACACACACACACACACACACACACACACACCCACACACACACACACACACACACACACACACACACACACACACACACACACACACACACACACATAGGGGCGCCGTTAGAGGGGGTAAAGTAAAGATGATTCTAAGGACTCACACACTTTTGGTGTCCCCAGAGGGTCTGGAAACAGCAGAGGGGATCAGTGAGGGTGAAGGGTCTGGAATCTGCTGTGTGTGCCTGATCTTGTGTGTGTTTGAGTCAGGATATGCTGCGGGACCCGAGCTTTGCGCTGCCGTTCTGGGATTTCTCCACCGGGGGCAGCGAGTGCGACATCTGCACTGACGACCTGATGGGGGCGCGCAGCCGCTTCGACTCCACTGCCATCAGCTCCAACTCCATCTTCTCCAGCTGGAGGGTGATCTGCGAGAGTGTGGAGGACTACGACACGCTGGGCACCATCTGCAACAGTGAGACACACACACACAGACACACACACACACACACACACACACACACAGAGACACACACACACACAGAGACACACAGAGACACACACACACAGAGACACACACACACAGACAGACATCTGAGAAATGTTTAGTGTGAACATGTAGTTTACCTTGATTTTGTGCGTGTGTGTGTGTGTGTGTGTGTGTGTGTGTGTGTGTGTGTTTGAGGTACGGAGAGCAGCCCGATCCGCAGAAACCCCGCCGGTAACGTGGCACGGCCGATGGTTCAGCGTCTGCCGGAAGCTCAGGATGTGGCGGCGTGTTTGGAGATCGACGCTTTCGACACGCCGCCATTTTACTCCACATCATCCGACAGCTTCAGGAACTCCATCGAGGGTGAGATTAATAACAATAACAATAATAACAATAATAACAATAACAATAATAACAATAATAACAACAATAACAATAATAATAATAACAGTAATAATAACAATAACAATAATAATAATAAATGTGCTCGTATTTGTTGGTTGGTACACACACGTCAACACACAGAACCACATTTACATTAGTGGAAAATAAACAACGGATAATATATGTGTGTGTGTGTGTGTGTGTGTGTGTTGTTTATTAGCGAGTGTGTGGGTGTTTATTAGTGTGTGTGTGTTGTTTATTAGCCAGTGTATAGTTTATTAGTGAGTGTGTGTTTATTAGTGAGTGTGTGTTGTGTATTAGAGTGTCATGTGTTTATTAATGTGTGTGTGTGTTTGTGTGTGTGTGTGTGTTATCAGGCTACAGCGCTCCTGAAGGCCCCTATGACCCTGTAGTGCGCAGTCTCCATAATCTGGCTCACCTGTTCCTGAACGGGACGGGCGGGCAGACGCACCTGTCCCCCAACGACCCCATATTCCTGCTGCTGCACACCTTCACTGACGCCATCTTTGACGAGTGGCTGCGCAGACACACTGCAGGTGAACAGCGCCCCCGCTGGAGCTCGCCGGAACTGACCTTTATTATCCATTATGATTATAACTGTGTGTGTGTGTGTGTGTGTGTGTGTGTGTGTGTGTGTGTGTGTGTGTATGTGTGTGTGTTTCTCCAGATGTTTCCTCATATCCTCTGGAAAACGCGCCGATCGGACACAACCGCGAGTTCAACATGGTGCCGTTCTGGCCGCCGGTGCGGAACGCAGAGATGTTCGTGAGCGCGGCGGACAGCCTGGGCTACTCCTATGAGGTGCAGTGGCCAGGTCAGCTCACGGCTGCTGTCATTACTATTCTATTGTGGTGTTGTCTGGAGGCCTGGGCTAGCATCTAGATAGTGTACAGAAGGCGTATCTATACACCACCGCCAGAGGCCCGCAGCTCTGCACAGCTCAGCTCAGCCCTGACTAAACACACCTGATCACACTGATGGATCCTCCAGGCCTGTGTGAGACCTGCAGAGCGCTGTGCTGGAGCAGGGCAGAGCGGC
>NC_141027.1:81170000-81175000 GCF_052040795.2 Danio rerio
CATTAAAACGTATAAAAAAATGTATAACATCTCCGGAGGTAAAGTTTAGGTTGTTTATTAATATATTCATGTCGTTTAGTTTTGTAAAATCCTTTTTTAATTTGTTTTACATTTGAGTCTTATTGTGTTTTAATTTTTTACATGTTCAATGTAGCCTACCGCATATCAGTGATGACCAACTCATCGACCACTATCGACTGTTAGATCTGATACTTTTGCTGTAAAATATTAGAAAAATAGAAAATTACATCACCATTATTGTGTTGTTTTTAAAGCACCTTTCTTCTTTATTTTACGTTTAAAACAATATTATGATTCTTTGACAAATAAAAAAAAACATAACATATTTTATTTTTCATTTGTTTCCTTTCTTTTTTGAAAGAAAATTTATATTTTTATTCAGCAATAATGTTACATTGATAGTATTTATATTTTGAATAATAATTTGCCAGGATTCAATCAATCAATCCTGTAAAAATATCATAGAAAAACATTTAACAGCACAACTTTGACAATACACTGAAGGATCATGCGACATAATAGTGTCAAAAAAATTTACTTCGCATCTTATAAATAAATAAGTATATTAAAATAGAACAGCATTATTTTAAATTGTAATATTATTTCCTAATATTACCCAAACCCTGAACCATTCATAATAATAACCAAAACAGTGATGTTTAATCCTAAAACGTTGAATAGCCTAATGTTATTTGAAATAATTTAAAAAAAATAAAATTTGCTTTAAATGTTACACCTAAACTAAAAACTAAAATCGCCAGTAGGTGGCAGAATGTCACTATTACAGTTTTTCTTAATTGTTTACACACAATTACTTGTACTTCAGACACAATGACTACAACATGTAACTGATGCACCAACCCCCTGAACCAATGCAGCTTAACTACAAGCACAATTCCTGCTTTACACTCAAATTGCAGGTTTAAAACACACTTTTTTTCAAAACACAACACACATTGCATGCAGAAAATCTCTTGTTTTAACAAGGAACACACTGTCATTCACAATTGTAAAGTCAGTTGTCCTAATTTGTATACTAACTCATCACATGAGAAAACACCTGTCACACAGAATTGCAATTTAGGAATCAGAGCTCATCTGGTTTATAACTGGTACACTGTCCACCCATGTTTTTTAGTTTTTTATCTCCTTCCATATTCTCCATTCCTTAATCATATTGACGATTTTTTTTCCTGCTTGGGGATGGAAAGTGTATGCCGAAATCCACACTTTATTTTTCGTTTTTTACTAACAGTATTCTGTAAATCCTTCTGTTAATGGCAAATGAAGACCACATTATGTGCACCTTTGTGTTGGTTGGGATGAACACTCTGTAAACTAAAAATACAGTAAAATATATTTGGTATTTGTGTGTTTTGTATAAAAACAATATTCTAAAATATTTTACAATGCATTTCTGTGGGCCTATGTACTGTCTGTAGTAACTGTAACACTAAACAAAAAAGGCTGACAGTAAGTCATTATGATGAATGGAGAAGAAGTGGTCATAGTGTTTTACATTCAGCACATCAGTGTTCAACTGCTTCTTATAAATGTTGATGTGATGGTTTGTGTGCGTCATTTAAAAACAAAATACCATGTTGAGAGGAAATTACATTGTGTTGATAGTGTTTCATTTTGCAGGAGAATTGAAGGGTTTCACTCTAGAGTTCTGACAATATGAGGCATGCTTTCAGAAAATGTGTGTAAACAATTGGGAAAAACTGTAAATTGTGTGGATTTCGGCATACACTTTCCATCCCCAAGCAGAAAAAAAAAATCTTTAATAGGATTAAGGAATGGAGAATATGGAAGGAGATAAACAACTAAAACATGGGTGGACAGTGAACCAGTTATGAACCAGATGAGCTCTGATTCCTAAATTGCAATTCTGTGTGACAGGTGTTTACTCATGTGATGAGTTAGTATACAAAGTAGGACAACTGACTTTACAATTGTGAATGACAGTGTGTTCCTTGTAAAAACAAGAGATTTTATGCATGAAATTTGTGCCAAATGCAGAGAATTGTGTGTTGTGTTTTGAAAAAAGTGTGTTTTAAACCTGCAGTTTGAGTGTAAAGCAGGAATTGTGCTTGTAGTTTAGCAGAATTGGTTCAGGGGGTTAGTACAGGGGGTGAAGTACAGGTAATTGTGTGTAAAAAAAAACTGTAAGTGAGTCAATGTTCATTTACAGTTTTTTTTTTTTTTTTTTGATTGCTCAAGCACAATTTTGAAATGAAGGCTCATTTTGTCAAAACACTACACACAATTTCCACACACACACACACAAACAGCAGAACACATCAGAACTTTTGCAAAATGAAACACTTCATCCAAAACTTTACAACACTGTAACAAAACACAATTTTAACACCGTACAGAACACACACGCCTCATTCAAGATGAATCTGTTTGCTTCATTTACACACTGCTGATCTCAATCTTAAACACTCGTATAATTTCTACCTGACTAATACTGATATAATCTGGGTTTGATTTGTTTCAGAGGTATTGCTATAAAGTGCATGAACATACTGTATTCACCAAACAGTGATAGACTGAAAGCTAAATATTGCCCTATCCTAATAAAAACCATACAACAAATGTAAAGTGTTTTATTCAGCTTTCTGGTGATGTGTACATTTCAATATATAAAAAAAATCCCATGCCCTGTCTCCTGTTTACCAATCTTCCTCCCTTCCGTGCTTCCTCTTCCATACTGCAACATTGCTGTCCATATTTATTGAAGATTATTTATTTATAACTTCTGTTAAACAAATTTATTGAAGACTAATATTTACAACTATACTACTGTTAACAAATGTATTGTAGATCAATATAATAGCCTAGTTTATACCTAATACCCAGTTACAGTTTTTCATGATTGCTAACACACTAAAATTAAACTTTTCCTACAATTAGCAAAACCGTACAATCATGGAGCAAAACACAAGGCTAGATCTGCACAACTGTAGGCACATGGCTTCATAATGTTAGAAAAACATTACACACAGTCATTTGCAAATCACTAAACACACTTGGATGCTTTTGACACAGACATTTTTCATAATGGAATTTCCTTGCAATTTCAAAGCAAAGGCTTTCATATGAGCACACATATGAACTATAGGTCAAACACAGCCATCAGGTGTGCACACACACTGCTGCAAACTGTAGACACACACCAATCAGCTGTAACCACAATAAAAGAAGCAATATAGGAATAACCATATATGGCATACCAAAATGTTTAAATCATTTGTATAAATATTTACCATTTGAAATAAACAACTATAAATAAGAAAGTTAAAAATCACTTAATTGCAAATGAAACATAACTGTGGATAAGCGAAAACACTGATAGAGAATGAATAGGTGTAATAAAGCAGAAATGAGAGCAATGTGCTGCAAACCCTTGAAGCAGACGCAGACGTGACGCAGACGTCACGTTAAAGCAGCGGAACAGTAATGTGGCAGACGCAGACGACACGTTCGGCAGACGCAGACGTCACGTTCGGCAGACGCAGACGTCACGTTCGGCAGACGCAGACGTCACGTTCAGTGAGACGAGTGCACGTTGCAGCGTCAAGTTATTGACCCATTCCGCACGCCATAACTGACTGCTTCATCTTCATCACTGCACGCCTGAAACGCGTCTGTTGCACGAGAGGGGCGAGGTGCGCATGCGCAGAGCTGATGACGCGTTTGAGGGCGGGGCTCACCTGTGAGTGTGTGTGAGAGAGACCCGGCCGACACGCGCAGCTCCGAGGAGTCCGTAAGGTGAGGCTGAGGGTCAGGAATAATAATAACACGGTAATAACGGTAATAACGGTCATTCCCCGAGCGGAGCGCCGGAGCGGGTCGGGGTGTTGAGCCGGGCGCAGCGCCTGATCCTCCGCTGGTTCTCCGGCATGCCCCGCTGATGGAGCTCAGAGACCTGGAGAGCAAACTGGGCCGCCGGGCTCCGGAGAGTCTGATCCGGTCACTCAGCGGCGGAGCAGGAGGAGGAACAGCCGAGACACCCGGAGAAGGAACACCCGGAGCGGGCGCAGGAGCAGACAGACCCGCGGGGGAGCTGGAGCTGCTGCTGCGGGGGAAACTGAGCTCACTGCGGCAACAGATGGTGAGTGGAGCACACGCACACACACACAGACACACACACGCACGCACGCACACACACACACACACACTCACACACACACACACACACGCACGCACACACGCACACACACACACACACACACACACAAACACTTACAAACGCACGCACGCGCACACACACTCGTTGGGGTAAAGTTGGTTGTATGTGCGCGCAGTTGTTCAGTGTGTGTGTGTGTGTGTGTGTGTGTGTGTGTGTGTGTGTGTGTGTGTGTGTAAATGTGGTGTGGAGCTCTGACTGTCCTCATCTGATAATGAGTGCACTATAGAGTCAGCAGAGTTCACCAGGCTGACAGCAGATCAGTGTTTACCGACAGGAGCACACACGTCTCAACACTCAGCTCACTCCTGCACAACTCTTCCCACAGAGAAGCCAAACCCCGGCTCATTCACACTCAGAGTGCGCTACACACACTGCATTCAGCTCTCAGAGAAGCTCACGAGCAAAGGTGGACAGCACACACACACACACACACACACACACACAGTGTCACCCACAAAACAATGAGCTAAACACACACAACATGAGCAGTAGAGTGTTTTCCACACGTCTCCACATGTCTATAACTGCAGTGTGTGTTACTGGATGATCAGACATGATGCTGAACTCCTCAATATGTCATGTCCTTTATTTGTTTGTTTGTTTGTTTGTTTGTGTTGTTCTGCACTGAGTCACTCAGAGTAGCAGAGTTTGTCTACACTTATGCACTGATGCAGAGGCAGTGGTGATGCTGATCTGCCGGGTTAAGCTGTGTGTGTAGATGTGAAGTGTGTGTCAGGGAAGTTCTGCTGTCTTCTTCAGTTCTGCGTGATCTTCTGGT
>NC_141027.1:81187500-81190000 GCF_052040795.2 Danio rerio
TACTGTGTTCTCTGGAGAATCACACACACACACACACACACACACACACACACACACACACACACTGATCCTGCACTGCTCTACAGTATATCTGACATTAGCTGGTCCTCATGTGTTCCTCCTGACGGCAGCAGCAGAGACTCCAGATCTGCACAATGAGGAGAGCATTAACACAGAGCAGAGATGAACCTGCAGCGCTCACACACACACACACACACACACACTCACACACACACACACACACACACACACACACACACTAACCCAGCCCTGCCGCATCCCTCACACACTCGTCCTGCATGACGCCGGATTCTGAGCCTGATGTGATTCTGTATGGAATATCCTCCAGCCGGTGTCATCATCCACTGATCCACATCTGGGTTATCTGGTCTCCTCGTGACGTCTCTTCATGATACTCCATGTTCAGGTTAATCAGGAAGTTGCTGGCCGTCAGAGTTAATCTGAAATAAACTCATTTCTCAAGCGTCTGATGACCTAATGCCTGACAGATCTACTCTGATATATATATATAGAGACAGAGAGAGAGTTTCTGCAGAGGATAATAATGGAGACAGAGTGAATACGGCTCAACACAACACCTGGAGGATCACCTGGAGGATCACCTGGAGGATCATCAGTTCACAGGACGGTGGATAAATGCTAATATTATACGAACACTTTATAATCACGTCTGTACATCTAATCTGATGTGGACACCGTAGAGCCTCTTCACTGAGCCTCGAGCGCAGTGTGTGTGTGTGTGTGTGTGTGTGTGTGTGTGTGTTAGAAACAATGTCTGTAAACACAGTTATTCACTTTAAACATGCAAAGAGGGCTGTGACATCACTAAACAACACCACTACCGTCATCAGCACACACACACACACACACAAACACACCATCAGAGACGTGACAACAAACACACAGACACACCATCAGAGACGTGACAACAACATAGAGGAGCTAAACAATACACACAACTACTGCACACACAAACAAGCACAACACAAAACAATTATTAACAAGCACAACTACCACATACACACAACACGAACTACAACTACACACACACACACACACACACACACAACAACGACAACAACACGAACAACTACTACTACACACACACACAAAAACACAACACAAACTACCACACACACACGCAACAACAACAACACTGACTACTACTACACACATACACAAAATTAAAGATATGACAACACAGAGGAGCTGCACAACACACACAACTACTGCACAGACACACAAACAAGCACAACACAAAACAATTATTAACAAGCACAACTACCACATACACACACAACACGAACTACAACTACTAATACACATACACAAAACACAACAACACGAACAACTACTAACGTTACACTCACACACAACAACAACAACAACAACACGGACTACTACTACCACACAAACGCACAATCAAACATATGACAACACACAGGCGCTGCACAACACACACAACTACTACACAAACACAACAACAACACGAACTACTACACGTACACAACAAAAACAACAACACGAACACTTTCTAACACACACGACAGCATCACACGCGTTACTGCAACCGCTCCTCGCCACACCGCGCTGGACCCGTCCAGAACTCCTGAAGGACCCGTCCTAAACTCAGCCCATATCTGCCTAAATGACGGGTTTCTGGCTGAAATGCTGATAATCTGCCTTTAGCTCCCCGAGGCCTGCACTGCCGATCTCCGCGGGCCGAGCGCCCCCACTAGGCCGCGCCGCCGCGGAGTGTGAGTGGATGAAAGCCGGCGCTGGAGCCCACGGAGGCGGCAGAGGAGTCCGCGGAGCCCCGGAGAACTGCAGCTGAGCTTTACTCACCCTCCAGCAGCCTGGAGATCAGAGAATCCACGTCCAGCTCGCCCTCCGCCATGACTGACTGACCGACTGACGGAGACCCGCCCTCACGCGCGCGCTGCACGCTCCCGACAAGCATGCACGAGCCCGTGACCTTCAGCGTACACGCGCTTTCAGCGTTGCCTCAAACACCCAGTAAACCTGAGCTCTGAGGTACACACACACACACACACACACAAACCCACACACGCACACACACACGCACACACACACGCGCACACACACAGACACTACAGCTGTTTATTGTGTTCTGGATTTATGATTTGCCCACAAGCCTTCTTTCTCATATTGCTTTATGCTGCTGTTATTTCTTTTTTTACAGAAGTTTTTAGTTCTTCCAGCGTACACAAACACACACACACACACACACACACTGGTGTCTGCAGTATCCTGCTGTTAGTGAAGTGAACACTCAAGCAGCAGTTTAATATCAACATAATGAAAATTTAATATATAAAGATCAGGAACATGATGAAGATGATGAAGATGATGAAGGTGATGAAGGGGATGAAGATGATGAAGGTGGTGAAGGTGATGAAGGTGGTGAAGGTGATGAAGGTGGTGAAGGTGATGAAGGTGATGAAGGTGGTGAAGGTGA
>NC_141027.1:81192500-81197500 GCF_052040795.2 Danio rerio
TACACACACATAAACTCACACCACTGCTCACACACACACAGACACACACTCAAACACATAAACTCACAGAGCTGTTCACATGCCTGCACAGGCATAGACCCAATGTCACACTCTCTTCCAGAATCAACTTATACACCTGTGGCTCACAGTAACACACACCTGTCTATATAAGGTCCACATGTAACACACCTGTCTATACACGGCCTACAGGTAACACACACCTGTCTATATACAGCCTACAGGTAACACACACATGTCTGACCCTCTTATATAACTTACCCTTGTATATAACTGACCCTCGTGTATAACTGACCCTCGTGTATAACTAACCCTTGTAAATAATTGACCCTAGTATTTAATTGACCCTCTTATATAACTGACCCTCGTATGTATCTCACCCTCGTGTATAGCTGACCCTCGTATATAATTGACCCTCGTATATATCTCACCCTCATGTATATCTGACCCTCGTATATAACTGACCCTTGTATATAACTGACCCTCGTATATATCTCACCCTCGTGTATAGCTGACCCTCGTATATAACTGACCCTCGTATATATCTCACCCTCGTGTATAGCTGACCCTCGTATATAACTGACCCTCGTATATATCTCACCCTCGTGTATAGCTGACCCTCGTATATAACTGACCCTCGTATATATCTCACCCTCGTGTATAGCTGACCCTCGTATATAACTGATTCTGATGATGTTTGTTTATATCTCGTCTGTTCCACATGACTGACTGCTGAATCCTCTTCATGAGGAAGCTGCCACAGTCTCAGGTATTTACACAGGACAGAAGAAGAAGTTACAGCAGAGAGAGAAAGATACACAGATTGCAGATAACAGAACACACTCACACTCTCTCTCTCACACACACAGCTGCCGTTATCGCAGGATTAGATTAAACACACTAGCGAACGCAGCGTGATAAACTCTGTTCAGTCTGATAATCTCAGGCTCTGATCAACTTTCAGGAGTGTTTCTTTTCCAAGCAACTCCTGCACACACTTTACACACACACACACACACACACACACACACACACACACACACACACACACACACACACACACACAGTTCAGCAGAGTAAATGTCATGTTAATGCTCTTAAACACAGTTGAGTTGTCTCTCAGTGTGTGATGGTGGTGAACTGGTTACACACACACACACACACACGCTCCGCTGACTGTGAGGCGTCAGGAGCCGCAGTGTCTGCAGCCGCTGGTATCTGTGCGCTCAGCCGAATCCAGGGTTTCTCACAGTAAAGTAAACAGCCGGGTTCAATTCCTGAGTCTTCCTGAAGGATGGAGTGTGTGTGTGTGTGTGTGTGTTTTTCTGAAGGATGGAGTGTGTGTGTGTGTGTGTTTTTCTGAAGGATGGAGTGTGTGTGTGTTTTCAGCTCTAATGGTTTGGACTGTATATAATCAATAGCCTGGATTCTCTCTGTTTACCTACACAATGATCTTGTTCTCGTTAGTGTGTGTATTTGTGTGTGTGTGTGTGTGTGCTCTCTGCACTGCAGTGTGTTTGCGACTCTGATTCGCTCAGGAATATCAGCTCAGTCATATCAGACTCAGGTCACACAAGTTCAGTAAGAGGTCAGAGGTCATGACAGGACACACACTGAGGTGAAAGTGTTGATTAGTGCTGTTGTTATTGTGTCGTATCGATGGCGTCACATCACACACTGCAGACGGACATCACACACTGCAGACGGACTCATCACACACTGCAGACGGACACATCACACACTGCAGACGGACACATCACACACTGCAGACGGACATCACACACTGCAGACGGACACATCACACACTGCAGACGGACACATCACACACTGCAGACGGACTCATCACACACTGCAGGTGAATCTGTTATTACAGTATGGACAGTGTTGTTGCCTCTATAGTGTTTGTTTCTGCCACTGTGGAGGTCAATGGTTACAGGTTTTTAGCATTCTTCTAAACATCTTCTTTAGTGTGTCTGAAATATAATAACTCTTCATAATAATAACTCTGTAGTGCTTTAGAATGAGCAGACTTGAGCGGAAGAGACGCGTCAAGGTTTAAAAGCGCCCTAATCTTCTGTAATACTGTTGCTAAGCTGTGTGTAAGATTTTTTATTTACAGTTTGTTGTTTTTAGGACAGCAGTATCTCCAGCAGAAAACCTCTGATGTTTAAATTGAACAGAAGTCAGTGTTTCTGAAACTCATGAGGACAGCAGACTCGTCTGTTATTCAGCCTGACGTGTCTACTGCTCCAAAATACTTTCAATCTTTCACTAAATAAGATCTGTTGTGTTCAAAGAGGGAAACAGGTGTTGTTTACCCAGACATTTAAAGAGGATATATTGTAGAGCCGTGAGCACAACACCGTGATACATGTATACAAGGTTATCACACCGTCACAGTCTGATATCTGCAGTCCGGGCCACGTCTCCAGGCTTCCAGTATATCTCAGGTGAGTCTCAAGTCAGAACTCTGTGTACAGTCTGAGTGATGCCCAGTAATGCTGAGCTCTAATGTCTGATCTATAGTCTATATACTGTAGAGCTGTGCAATGTGAATGTGAATACAGTGCTTTGCTGCATCGACACTGTAGATTCTACAGGAGACTGTGTGTGTGTGTGTGTGTGTACCTGCATATGTAATCATGTGTTCCTCCACACACTCTGTCAGCCCTGAGAAGAGCAGAGGACGCTCCTACACGGACAGTGTGTGTGTTGCAGACCAAGAGCATCATTTACACACACACACACTGTCCGTGTATGAGCGTCCTCTGCTCTTCTCAGGGCTGACAGAGTGTGTTTGCTCTGGGTTGTGTGTCTGCAGAGCGTGTCGTGTTCGCGTGTGTGTGATGACGGATATACTGCTGACTGATGAGGGTTATCCTCTGAATAGTGTCTCCGTATCGGTGTATGATCGCAGTGTGTGTGTGTTTGCTGAAGTGTTTGAGTTTCTGCCAGAGGTGTGTGTGTTCCTCCTGTAGAGTGTGTGTTGATTAAACACAGGAGCTGATCTGAACACGGCCGTATCTGCAGATCTCCTGCTCCTACAGATGAAGCAGATCTTCACAGTGACTGCAGATCCTCCACACCAGCATCTGCAGACCCTCATCAGCAGATACCATCTCCGTCTGGAGGATCAACAGTACAGATCTGCGCTCAAATAAAGAGCAGCTGCCAAGAAAACACACAGCAGTCTTCAAGAGCGTCACAAATAAAACCTTTATTGTTCAACAGAGACTCAGAGACATCAGAGACACGCTGCTCCATCCTCAATACTCTGAACATCACGAGAGCACGAGCGTCACATCACACACCTCATCACTTCTGTAACTGCTGTAATCAGTGTTTCTACAGTAAACCACCGCGATCACATCTCACACACACACACACACACACACACACACACACACACACTGGAGCTCTGAATATGAGCTCACGCTGATCCTCACAGGGGCTTCATCTGTCAGGAGCAATGCTGTCGAGTTATAGCTCTGCTGAAAAACAGGAGAGTTTCAGCTCCGTCTGTCTGTGTGTGAAGCACCTGAAACACACACACACACACACACACACACACACACACACTCTGCACCCAGTAGATGGCAGCACAGGCGCAGGTTTGCTGAATCTGTGTTTAATAATACTCAGAGCAGTCTGAGTGCAGAATCACAGGATTGAGGAACACCACCACAAACACAGAAGAAAAGAGCCAGCAAATATTCAGACTGCGAGCGTGCGTGTGTGTGTGTGTGTGTGTGTGTGTTCACATCCAGGACCTTTAGAGAGGAGGAATAAAGGAACATCCACTGAGAGACTGAAGATGACAGATGAAGAAGGAGGAGGAGGAGGAACACACACACACACACACACACGGCTGATCTGAGACGCGCTGCTCCAGAAAGTGTGTTTGATTCTTGAGTTTCTATTATTATCATCAGGTCAGTACAGCTGAAACTATATTTAACCATGACTGATGATCTGTCACACACACACACACACACACACACACACACACACACACACACACTTTCATCAATGATGGTCTATCAGACGTCTGCACACACTCTTATGATCTCCGCTGTGATGAAGATCACTCACACACACTCCGACAGTGACACACATTCGTCTAGAGCAGCCGGACTGAAGAACCACTCAAACACCTGCAGTCCTTATAAAACACTCCTCACACTCCACAACAACAACAATAATAATACTAAATACAGCTGCGATACACTCGAGCGTCATGCTTCATCTCTAATAGAGGCTAGGCTAATCATTACACTGATCCTCATCACAGTAGAATAATGCTGATATACGAGTTCATGATGAACTTCACAAGCAGAAGAAGAGGAGGAGGAGGAGGAGACAGAAGAGGGGAGTGGAGGGTCAGGCCAGGGGTCAGGGGTCAGTCCTTCAGGAGCTCTCCATCCTCCTGTCGTCACAGCTTCATGATCATAGTGAAAGACACAGAGACCGTAATTAATCTGCTGATGGTGCTCAGTGAGGGTCTGTGTGGGTATGTGAGGGTCAGTGAGGGTCTGTGTGGGTATGTGAGGGTCTGTGTGGGTTTGTGAGGGTCAGTGAGGGTCTGTGTGGGTATGTGAGGGTCTGTGTGGGTATGTGAGGGTCAGTGAGGGTCTGTGAGGGGCAGTGTGGGTCTGTGATGGGCAATGAGGGTCTGTGAGGGTCAGTGTGGGTCTGTGAGGGGGCAGTGTGGGTCTGTGAGGGTCTTCAGCACTGTAGCCTGATATTATCCTCCTCACATTTATAAGATCTGCTCCCTCAGACTCTTCAACCTCACCGCAGCAGCAGCAGGCTCAGTGTGGAGATGCAAATGCAGGAGGAGGAAGTGATTTCTGTGAGCTGTGTTTAACTGCAGACGACACACACACACACATCATGACTGTGCTCCTCTTCAATATCACTGCCTTGTTTCTAAATAAACACACACACTAATGTCCACACACTCCAGGACAGCCGAACAGGAG
>NC_141027.1:81205000-81247500 GCF_052040795.2 Danio rerio
ATATTTGTGTAAATGCACAGTACCAAAAAAGACGAACAACAGTTTCAACACAGGCGTCACAAAAGGAGCAGTTGGAGGAGATATATCACTTTAATTTTATTAAATATAATGACGGCCTGGGTAGATTTCATGAATTATTTTATAAGAAATCTCTTTTACTGTATTTGTTAGAAAATAACTATGAGCTGCATCCATACCTTTTACCAACAAATATTATCCCCTGCATTATTCCTCCTCTCTCCCTATCTCAAACCGCGCACTCGTCCACTAATAATAATCCCTCTGTAGTACACATCAGTCAGTCGAGTGCACTGTGTCGGGGGAAACTGCACAAATCAAGGTGTCCGGCAGATCTTTATAATAACCCTGTTCACGTCTGAGTTTATGGATTAAACACGTGTTGTTGGATACAGGTGTTAAATCACAGCACAGAGAACAGCACCTGCAGCTCTGTGTGTGTGTGTGCGTGTGTGTGTGTGTGTGTGGTGTCCTCATCTGCCAGCTCACTGATCCTCTGTGATGTTGATGTTTAGGAAGCCGCGGCGTCTCCATCTTTACACAGTGAGAGCCGACACCAGAGCCGCTCCAACAGCAGCAGACCGGGCTGCACCACCCGAGCCGCTCATCACCCCAGCACCAGCGCACAAACACACATACACACTGACCAAGCTTAAAAGTGGAAGGAAAAGACATCCCATAATGCAGCTCAAATAACAGGAAATAAAGACAGCAGTCATCAACACTGCTGCAGTCTGCACATCTCCTACAGTGAGGAGCGCGCGCACACACACACACACACACACACACACACGCACACACACACACACACACACACACACACGCACGCATGCACCCCTGGTTTAGATGCAGGTCACTGATGAGAAGATGATGGATATTTACTGTATGATGACCCAAATGGCCTGAAACGGCCAGCAGGCACAAGACGTCAACATGCCGTCAGATTGATGTTTACCCTAAGGGTGTGGAAACGCTGCATTTTGTTTGGAAATGAAAATCGGGTTTACATCAGAACTCAACGTCAGCCCGATGTCACTGTCCAACCTAAAACCAACCAAATTTCAGCGTCTAATGATCTTACAGCTTGACGTTGTGTCGACGTTACCACCATGACGTCTATCAGATGTTGAATTTTGGTTGCCATACCTGATGAGTAAATGTCAGTATGTGACGTCAGTAGGATGTTGGTTTACAATGTCGGCTCAACATTGGATTTTGGTCACTTTCTAACAACCTAAAATCATCCAAATATCAACGTTATTTGATATCAATATTGGACATTAAAATAGTGTTGTCCCTAGACGCTGACTAGACATTGAGTTTTGGTCACCTGACATCACAACCTAACCCTAACCTAATATTAGCGTCTGATGATGTTGTGTTCCTGCTGGGCGATACCTAAATGCACTACAGAATGTGACGTTTACACACACACACACACACACACACACACGCACACACACACGCACACACACACACACACACACACACACACGCACACACACACACACACACACACACACACACACACGCACACACACACGCACACACACACGCACACGCGCGCGCACACACACACACACACACACACACACACACACACACACACACACACACACACAAATGACATGTAAACACACCAGCTTTATACAGCACAAAACTCACTACTCAAGAGAACTTTTAAAAGGGCTACTCTTTACTTCTGCTTTGAGTAATATTTACAACAGGTACTCTTACTCTACTCACACTACATTTTTAGACAAGTAATGGTGCTTTTCCTTAAGTAACACATTCCACCCCTACACACACGCACACACACGCGCACACACGCGCACACACCAGAGGAAGAGGAGTTTATTACCATGACAACGATGATTATGCGACATGTGTATGAAAATGCAGATATGCTAATAAATGATGTTTCCCACAATGCACTGCACCTGATCCTCTATTACCAGAATAATTGACATCACACACACACACACACACACACACACACACACACACACACACACACACACACACACTGCACTGTTAATTCACTGTACACAGATAAATACAGATGATGGTAATAAATAGTTAATAAATTAAAGTTGCGCATGCGTCACCACTACAGCACACACACACACACACACACACACACACAAACACACACACACACACACACACACCCTTTTATAAGTGACACTGTTTGTGTCTGTCCATACTTGTTTTTACATCCCAGTGGGGACTTAAACTGGAACACACACAGACTCGGGGGGGCTTGAGTCACTGTGGACCCTCCTCAGAGTCAACATGAGCATGAGTTAGCAGATTGAGTCCTGTGAGGGTGGAGGAGGGCGAGAACACCGTCAGTACAGCAGAACATCAGTGCAGCGCTGAGGAGAACACACCGGGACACAGGACTGTGAGTGTGTGTGTGTGTGTGTGTGTGTGTGAGTGTGTGTGTGAGTCCTCTAAGCGACCCTGTACGCCGTCATGCGAGCGTAGTTCTGCCCGTGGCTGCGCGCTGCCCACACCATCAGTGCCGCCGCCATCATCAGCAGCGGCGCCGCCATCAGCATCAGGTACAGCGCCCAGCCCAGCGCCGCGTCCACACGGTCCGGCAGCACCGACACACGGTGCAGCAGATCCGTCCCAGCCAGGAAACAGCAGACGGTGGCCAGAGAACACAGACCTGTGCGTACACACACACACACACACTATAATAACACACACGCTGAATGATAACACACAGGCAGACAGAAACACACTCTGACCTGCCAGCAGATGCAGCAGCCCAATGAACAGCGCCGGCGTCACACTCCCACACACACATGCGCAGAAGCCCAGCAGAGCCGAGAACAGGACCAGAAGGAGAGCAGCCAGCGGCAGGAGGAGCTGACAGCGCCACAGGTCTACACACACACACGCACACGCACGCACGCACGCACACACAGGGCATGAGCAGTTACATTATTCTACATCTCTGAGATCTGATTTCAGCACGTCGGTTCAGAAGTTTCCAGATAAACTGATCAGACAAATCAAGAGTAGAAATGATGAAACAAACACTAAAGCCATAACAATACAGCTCATGTGTGTGTGTGTTAGTCTCTTGGTCTGTCTGTTTGTGTGTGTGTGTGTATGTTAGTCTGTCTTGTGTGTTAGTCTGTCTGTCTGTCTCTGTGTCTCTGTGTCTCAGTGTGTGTGTGTGTGTGTGTGTGTGTGTGTGTGTGTGTGTGTGTGTGTGTGTGTGTGTTACTCACAGGTCCGGATCATGTCCTCTCCGCTGTTGTGGTTTCCCGGCTCTCTGTATTTGGGTGTGAACTGCTGAGAGAGGGAGAAGCTCACACACTCCATCACCATCTGCGGGTCTGCGGGAGAGAAGCGACACACACCCGCTCAGAGATGACGGAGAACCGAGCAGACACTGCTGGACAACAGTAACAGTAACAGTGATGATGATAATAACGCAGGGTCAGTTACCGGGCTCCCGGTACCAGTGCGCGTCAGTGGGCGTCTGCACGCACCGCCACCACAGCCCGACGGTCCCGTTCATGCGGAACAGCGCGTCGCTCGCGGTTTTCTCGTCGAAATCTCCGTCCAGAAACTCCTCCTGCAGCGCGCGCAGCTCGGTGGCGTTGGGCTCCGCGCGAACCGGAGGGCTGCAGTACCGGTACCAGTGCGGGGAACCGATCGACACCGACACATACACGGCCGCCAGCAGGCTGAGCACCGCGGCGATCACCAGCGCTGTGGCGTGCCGGTTATCCACCATCGCGACGCGATAAACACACTATGTAAACACGCGCGCCCGGTCACCGTAAACACCGGATCCGCTGTCCTACTTTCCGCCCGTCTGCTTCACGCCATCTGTCAGTCTGAGAATAATGTCACTGCGGAGGAACACACACACACACACTCACGCTCAGGATCACACACACACACAGGAACACTGCTGCAAATAATCACAGCGCTACGAGCTGAACTCGACACGTGCGTGTGTGTGTGTGTGTGTGTGTGTGTGTGTGTGTGTGCTTTATTCTGCTAGAAGCAGATCTGTGGTAAATCCACGCGCTTTCCGGTCTGCCGCGGGGGTTGTGGGTAATGTAGTTTTATACGAGAAACGCGATTCATTCTTCTAACATGGATCAACCGAAACTTCGAGATATAGAGCTGGACACACTCTCATAACGCCAACATCGTCACTACACACTGAAGATATTAAAGATAACTGCTGCTCAGGCACAACCTGAAGATGTGTTTAATATATGGACACAGCACTGATCTGCAGTCCTGCTCAATCTCACACGGCGGTGTGTGTGTGTGTGTGTGTGTGTGTGTGTGTGTGTGTTTAGCCAGATCAGTAATGCTGTGTGTAAATCAGAACACTGTTTACTGTCAGCTTCAGTGATCAGAGCCTGCATGCGGCTGCGGCTGCAGATGTGGCTTACTCCGCTGATTATTATATTATTGTTGTTGTTATTATTGTTGTTGTTGTATGGGAGCGTTCGTCTCTATAACTGTAAACAGAGCTACTATTCTGAACCTGCTGCTGAGTTAATCAGAGGGTTTGGGCTCGCAGGGTTTTGTGTTCAGTCCAGCGGCGTCTGCACTTGTCAGGGTACAGTTGCTCTTTTACTGGACTGCAGGTTTGTCTGTGTCTGCTGCAGGAGACTCTCTCTGTTTATTTATCTCATAATTATGAAAATAATCAGTCATTTAATACGTTTAAAGTGTCCAGTACGCTCCACGTGCTTTACTCAATGCTGAATGTGGTGCTCAGAGACATGTAGAGCTGTACAGACACTAGAGAGGGTCAAGAGGGAACTAACCTGCATTGTTCAGACGGCTGAAGAGATCAGCATTTCTGTCTCCAGCTGAACGTGATGTGCTCATGCAGAGGTACAGCAGACATGAGCAGATGTTTAATACAGCAACACCACTGCATCAGGCAGACACACGGCATGGGGAAACAGCTGCTCAAGGTAATGCGCAACATTACATTTCAAATATTTAAGTAGGATAAAATCAGTCATGTGTGACGTTTATTACCTTTTCACTTGATGAAATGGGGAACTGGCCGTAATCTTTATTAAATGGCATAAAATTCATTTCATTCATTCATTTTGTTTTCAGCGTAGTCCTTTTATTCATCAGGGGCCACCACAGCGGAATGAACTGCCAACTTATCCAGCATATGTTTGATAAAGTGGATGCCCCTCCTACTGCAACCCAGTACAGGGAAACACCCATACACACTCATACACTACGGCCAGTGTGGTTGGACTGTGGGGGAAACCAGAGCACCCGGAGGAAACCCACGCCAACACGGAGAGAACATGCAAACTCCACACAGAAACACCAACTGACCCAGCCAGGACTCAAGCCTGCGACCCTCTTGCTGTGAGGTGACAGAGTTACCCTCTGCTTCACCGTAATATAACTTTAATAATTATAAAATGCGTTTATCACAGCATATATGAAACACAAAACAGCATTCACACCTGTGCACAACTAAATGTGGAAGCTTCTCGCTGAGCAAGGCTGCCAACATGAGAAGTGCTGCTGTAAAACCAACTGCTGGAGCAGAAGATGTGACATACAGGCAAATCTGAAGGAATCCATCCAGAGCCAGACTATAATAAGATTAATCAAGTGGAGAAGGTTTAACCCTACAGCAAAATGCTCAGTTTTAAATGAACTTCTAAGTGTCCACACTACTGAGTGCCCAAGAAACAGGGAAGCACAGCTGCTGATAATGAGTTACTTATATCATAATCGAGGATTGCTAAAAAAAATGTTTATGTTTGTTGTTTTGTTTACTAGAAACCACAGCTGCTGGTATTCTCCAACAAAATCATGAAAAAAATACCAATTTATTATTATTATTTTAACAATGTAGGTGCTATATGGCAGCAAAAAGTTTCTATAAAAAGTACTATATAGCATCTATCTCTTAAGTTGCTGTAAAGCACCCGGTTCCCCTTTTATTACGAGCCAAAGAACCACCTTTGGTGTTATTTAGCAGCTTTTTAGGGTGTACAGTATGAGTCTATATAAAGCAGAAACACAATCATGGCTAAAAGTTTTCTGGATAAACTGACCAACATTGACATGGAAATACAGCAGCACTGAGCAGAACGTCAGCAAACGCATGCCGATTGGGCTAAAGCTGCTTTTACATTCAGACTTTCTCCTTAATAATATAATTTCAGAAGAGTATTCTTTGCAAATTGTAAATAGTAAAATTAAATGAGCAGCCAGTAAATATCAGAGAACAGCAGTGTTCACAGTCAAATAAATAGTTCTGCGGATGTTGTTTTGAGGTCATGTTTACGTGTAGTTTCAAGACTAATATTCAAAGTACCATGGTAAACTTTATCGGGAGCGTTTCACGAGTTGGATTAATGAATGTGCACATATAAAACTAACTTCACCTTAATGGCATGGTGTAGTAATATTTCTTAGTATATCACCTTCACACCAAACAGTCTAATAACAGTGAAAACATTAGACAACTGCATTTACTCATTTAATTCCACCACATAAAACTTTAAAATGTGCAGTCCTGCTGTATACAGAGCCAAACATGGTAAAAGAGATAATAAAAGAGACTTTGGCTGGCTCCAGTGTGTTTAAACTCACTCAAATCAGTCAACATGTCTGGTTCAGGATCCTCTGAGCAGTTTCTGGAAGCATTGGAGAAACCAGAGCATCATCATCATCATCATCATCATCATCTTCTTCTTCTTTAGGTTTTAATGGCAGCTGGCATCCTGTTTGTTGCATTACTGCCCCCTTTTGTATTATTTTCTTTTACTCTATATTCTTTTTTTTCCAGTCCAGTTTTCAGTCCAGAAATTTATCAAACACTTCCTTCCTTTCTTCTGCACATTCTAATATACTATTGGTATTTATTTCTGCATTTATGAAACTTATCAGTTCAGTTGCCATTTCTTGTCTGTCTTGTATAAATTGACTACATGACATCAATACATGTTTCACTGTCTCATACTCCTGACACTGATTTCATAATCCTGTTCCATGTTTTCCCATTCAGTAAAGAGATCTATTTTAATTTCTATGTCTCATTCTCATTCTGTTTATAGGTGCTCGTTCTTTCTACTCATATTAGAAACCAGAGCAACATCAGGAGTAACCTTTTGTATCATGAGAAGTGAAAGAGACCAAGTCTTTATTAATTAATCTAATTCTTGATATTTTTTTCAAAGTATGTACTAATAAAAAATTTGAGCATTATATATTTAAAATAAGAAAGAAATGTTGAAACTGTACTTTGTATTTTATGGTCACTTAATCTGTAATGGCAACTGATTTACATAAATCAATTAGCATTATGAGAGTTGATATTCAACTTAGATATTAAGGCGATTTTGAGGGACCCCACTAAATCAGCTCTACTCCTCAAAGATGGTAACCTATAAAAATATATTTTTTTATCTGTAATGACATTTTTTTTATTCAACACTTTTCTACATATTATACAGATTGAAATGCTGAAAAATGAAAACAAAATATTAAAAAACAATGGAGATATAAGGGATTAAAACTGACCTACAGCACACTCAACAGAGAACAAACGTGATTGGTTCAAAAACACGAATAGTAATGAGTCATTTGCATATGGTCTATTCTCCAATAGAACACAAATTTAGAGGGCTTTATTAGTTTAAATATCATAATCAAAGTATGAGAAAACAACCTAGACATCAGACAATCATATTCTGAATGAAAATATGCAAACAAGAACAAAGAAAAACACAAACAAGCAAATGGTCATGAAATCACTCACCGTTGCCGAAATGCTGTGTCTCAACACCTTGTCAATGGGCCAGACTCACCACTTCCTCAGGGTAATGCTCCCAACGGTTGTCCTTTATTAGGATGATGTCGGATTGGTTCTTGCATTGCCTTAGAGGAGGGGTCTGGTAGAAGAATGATATATTCATTGCAATATATCCGCCAGACTGAACCTCGACCTGGCCTCCTAAAATATTATGTTTTGCTTTATGAGTGGGAGGTCAGGATTATCTCTTTGGATGCTTCTGGTCACATTTAAGCAAGTTTTTAAGTCATTTTGCATTATGGAACTCCTTGAATGTTGACTGGTGGTATTCTGGAGAAAATCAGCAGGGAGTGAGAAGGCAATGACATGTTCATGGCCAACTTTTACTCCTGAATCTACCTGTTAGATTCAGCTGATTTGGGCAAGGGCTCTCCTGTTCCCTGGAGATATCTGGGGTCCTGGGGAGCCTGGTCTCTGGAATAGCCAGAGTAGGCCCCAAACAGAAACCTCTTCAGACTCTTCTCGGGTGACCTGGGCAACCTTGCGGTGTTAACAAAAGGTCACTTGGGGGAGTGGTAAGTATTCAGCCCCCCTGGGTCCACTTGGACAGCACGCAGGGACGGTGGTCTTGGGTGAATGGCCTTAAATGAAGCCCAGTCTTCTACTGGTGATTAGCACCTCCACACAACAGCACATTGTGCATCAACACCACCTACACCAGTCATTCGAGAACTTTTCAAAAAGTCAATTCAACTCAAGATCTACTAAAAGACTTGTAACCCCAGAATTTACTAGGATTAAGGTTAGGGAGTAAAATCAGAACTTCCATAGGGACACCTCAAAACACCAGATCTTCTCAGATTCATAACCTTCATAGGTCATATGTTGTGCGGCTCTGGCTAAATTTTATTTGAAGAGAATTACCAAAATGTAAAATTACTGAAAATGATTAGAGGGAATAAATTATATATTTAATCTTTGAACCTGATTAAACCATAATAATGCAACAGTGCATTGAATTATACTAGCAGAAATATATTTTTGGATAGGCCTTGCAAGTGAGCAGGCACTAAAACTAATAAAAAATATAGCACTAAAATTTCATTTAACTATAAATGACATTACACAGCTGTTTATCAAAAGTTAATGACAAAAAATATGCCACATTTGATGGTAAACCCTTTAAGCGATGACTGTTTCAGTAGTCAAGCATTAAATGAATGCAGCAAGTGAAAAACTAATAAAACTCATATCAGGACATAAAGAACTGATATTTAGTAAAATGCTGCTTTTGTATTGTCATTTTATTGTATGAATTGATGTCTTATATTAACAAGTTGTACACATTCCTGCTTGACAGAAAATATTTGCATAGCTACCCAGTATATATTAAAGATCAGAGAACAAAACCTTAGTTAGCTTAATCCTATTAATCCTAAGATCAAGATGGCAGTTTACTCTGGATTAGCCTAAACATTAATCCTAACTCTTTGCCCACCTGTGTCCTGTCCCATATATATTGTGGGGAGGAACTTGGGGACTGGTGCATGAACCTGAAGCCCAGAAAGGCTGGGAGTGCATGGCGTAACCTGTTCTAGAATCCTTTGGTTCCTTGTTCTGAACTGTAAAAAAAAAGAGAAATTATAGCAGCGGGTGTCTACATCAGCAGTAACTAAATCTACTTTTTATAGATTGAAACAGCCCTAACCAACCCCCACCCCTAAACGACCAAAAGAGGCTTGGCATGTATTTAGATAATGTTCATCTACTTTTCTATTGAATTAAGCCCCAACCAAAAGGGGTTTGGTGTTAACTTGAATAACTTTCATCTCAGATTATCTATTTGATCTTTCATCTTTATCATTGTTTCCTGTATCTACATCTTTGTCCCCTGGATTTCCTTAGTATTCTTTGAAACACTCTTCAGTTTCTCAATCATTTGATCTCTTAAACACTAGCCTGTTATTTTGGATCAATGTCATCTACTTGGATACTATGTCTTTCATTCCAATCATAGATCTTTCACCAAGATTACTACATGTTAAGTTCTTTTTTTTGGATGTCTTGATTACCCAGCATTTTGAATCCTCTTCGTCTACTTGTTTTAATCTGGCCTTACACAGGTTGCTGTCAGAAATAGCCCCCAAATTACTGACTGAAGCTGAGGACTAGGTTAGGGCACACTTGTCAGCTCTACAAAGCTGACCAATCACAGCTTGCTCTATTCATTGGTGTGCATCAGTGTCTGACTGCCACAGCAAGGGCTATGTGACCATGTACAGGCTGTGCTGAAGCATATGTGTGCTCTAAGCAGAAGTATAAATACACCTTTAGGAGTGCTTTTTCTGTGCTATGAGATTCTCTACATCCCGATTAAAATTTTTCATAAACTTCAGCTGCTTTTCCACTCATGCTGAATTGTTCTCTAAATGGAACCGCTCCATTTTGTGGAAGCATAGCTCTTTGAAACATTACGCAACCCATCAGTAGTTGCCTTTAATGCAATGTAAACAGCTTCCTTTGTTCAATTAAACTGAATAACTGCCATGCCGCTCTATCATATTGGGGTGCTACATATAGGTACATGTTACAGCATCTTTTTTTTTTTAGAGGTCATGTTGTGTGCCTCTGGCTAAATTTTATTTGGAGTAGAAATGACAAATGTAACAAATACGGTTATTCCCCCTGTAAACATTCAATTAAGATCTCTAACCATGACAAAATTAAACTATGATAATGCAACAGTGCATTTGTATTACAATAGCAAATGTTTTTTGGACGGGCCTTGTCAAAAGTGAGCAAGCTCTTTACCTAATGGCACTCAGCTTTAATTTTTATGATCTATGATGATTATACAACATGCAACATTTTGATGGTAAAATATAACTCCTTAACCCAGGGGTGTCAAACTCGATTCCTGGAGGGCTGAAGCCCTGCACAGTTTAGTTCCAACCCTGCTCCAACACACCTGTAGGTTTCAAACAAGCCTGAAGGATTCAATTAGTTTGATCAGGTGTTTAATTGGGGTTGAAACTAAACTGCAGAGCTGCGGCCCTTTTGGAACTGAGTTTGACACCTGTGTTAATGGCTATTAAGTATTAACATTAAATGAGCGCAGCAAGTTAAATGAATGAATGCATCAGGATATAAAGCACCATTTATCAGCTTGACATTTTTAAAAAATATTTGCATAGCTACCCAGTATATATTAAAGATCAGGGAACAAAACACACAAACGTTACACAGCCCCATAAATGTCAAAGTTGTGTATAACTGAATCATAAAAGCCTACAGCTGAAATGCTGAATTGCTCATGTCAAAACCTAGTGATTATTTTGAGAGCACTACCGACAATTAGTTTATTAAATTCATTCATGTGATTAGTTTAGAGCATATATAGACTAGGAAATCATACAACAGTACCTTGGACAGCAGTGCCACTCTAAAGCTTTAGAGCAAAGTCCAAAAATAATTGAAAGTTGACTTACTACCATAGGCGTTGAGCATTTATTTGCTTTATTCGATGCGCAGCAGGAAAAAATCTGCATGTAGTCATTGGTTTAATTATATCCTGGATCAGAGCGAGATTTGTGCTACCAAATACAGTGCTGTGTGCAAATCTTGCATCAGTCAGGTCGAATTAATGGTCTCAATTGCTTAGGATGTCAATTAAATTATTAAACTAGCCATTAATAAAATATTAGTCTATTTCATCATTTTAGATGACTGGTTAGAAAATGAAGAATGTATAAAATAAGTCAATGAAATTAGTTATTCAGTTTTCTTCGAGACTGCTCTATGGTTTAAACCCTTAAATTATTGTTTGACCTGTATAATTTTCTTTTATTCAATGAAGTTTACTTGTGGATGTCTAGCTAGCATGCTTCTGAGCCAGCTGTGGTAGCTTGGTAACAGCCCTGACATCAACACACAATCTATTGGCACAGTTCAGCACTGTCTTAACCGTGCTTAGAACTCCTGGCTGAGAACAGTTTGTAATCGTGCTACATGGTTCCAGGCTCAGTGGAGAAACAACTAACTGTACCGAAGGGTTCTTAAAGTTTGGCACAATAGTGGGAAAGCGGTCATTTCTTTAAGTTGAGCAGATGACATTTTTATAGCATATTTAATAGAAAATTAGACTAAAACCTGCTTTTTCTAATTTAGCATTAAGCAGTTTTTATTATTTTAAAGAGGCTTGGTGACTGCTATTGTAAATTTTAGGAACTAATTCTAAAAGTAGGGATGAATTAAACAATCAAACTAAACTTTGATCATCTATTACCCAGCATTTTAAATACTGTATCTACTTTTTCTGGACTGGAATATTGCCCTGACCCCTACACGTAACCACAAAGTTTTTTTTTGCTTTTAAATGAGTTTAGATAAAGCTTGGATCTATAGAAAGGGGAGAATGAAATGGCAATTTAATCTTAACCTAAAAATTAACTAACTCTTTGCTCACCTCTGTGTCCTGTCCCATATGGACTGGGAATGGACTAAAGACTGCACTCAAAAAAATGTTGGCGTTAATTAACTTTTTTTTTTTTTTTTTTTTTTTTTTTGTCCACTGGTTCCACGTAACTGAGTTAAGTTACCTTAAAGAAAGAATATTTATTTTAGTGAACTTAAGTTAGTTACATAAAGGTAATGTTGTTTAGTTCAATCAATGTAGCATTCATAATTTAGCTTTAATCAATGTAGTTATTTAAGTTCAATTATTCTAAAATTTATATTGTTATGTTTAACCAAATAAAAATAGTTTCTGTTTCATTGAGTTTATTCAATAGCATTTTTACAGTTTTACAAATTGTACAGCAATAAAACGATTATCAAAATCAAAATATTGTCTTTATCTGTATCTTCACTTATTACAATAAGTTAAAATACTGTATGTACAATATACTATTAAAATAATAGTAATAAAAGTATTAAGTACATTAAAATCAATAAATGATTTACAAAAATAAGCTTACAAAAACATCATAAAATACAGTTTTCAAATTAGTTTCATATATTACAAAACATTTAAAAATAATATTCTGCCATTAAATGAGTCACAAAAATATACTTAGAAAAATTAATTCTTCTTTTGTAAACTATGCTGTACACTGAAAAAGCAGATAACACTTCAGTTGCTCAAAGAAAGATTACCACTTTAAAGCAAAGTAACACGATCAGCATTACACCATAAATTAGACCAACCATCACAGAACGTAATAGCTAGACACATTCATCTCTCTGGGCACCATTTCTGCACATTTGCACAAGACTTTCTTACAACCACTCCTTATATCTAAAAAAAAAAAAAACACAAAACATTGTGCATGAAGTCTGCTTCACACAGGTGAGTGGGCTTGACAAACCACATGTAGAAGCATTCTTAATTCTTAAATTTTTTGTATAATTAGCACATGTTGGGTGTATCGCCTCTTCTTGTTGATTTGCTGAATGTCTTAATTGTAAGTCACTTTAGACAAAAGAGTCTGCTAAATGTTAATGTAACTACTGTAGATTCATAAGGTAGTGTTGCACATCAAGGTTTGTGCTTCATCATGTCCAGCATCCTAAAAATGTCAAGTAAAAAAATAAAACGTTTACCAACAGATCAAAGGTGAATGGAGGAATTGGTTTAAGAGGAAAATGCAAAATGTAAAAAAGTAAATAGCTTACCGTGTACTCCCTCACAAGGTCTTTGAGGATGCATTCACACCTTTTTTCCACTGGTGATGTTCTAAACGACATGAAATGACAATTAGTAATTTACTAAATAAGTAGTTAATTACTAGTAATGTTTACTGTACATCATTTTAATGTGTGTCTAGGCATCTAAAGGCATAGTACCTGGATTATCCACAGTCTCCTCAACCATATATGGGACAGGCTGAGCTGTAAACCTGAGGGAGAAAAAAAGATGCGATTGAGCAAAGTTTTGTAATAATAAAATATAATAGTATAAATATATAGCATTTAGAATAATATTTATAATAATGAAAATGGAAAAAAAAAAAAAAAACTGCAAACTACTAAACTTAAGTTTAAATGTGCTAGATGACCAAACAAAAGCTTACATTAAATATGTCATCATGCTAGATGTCATCCTATTTAAGTGTCACATATGCTTGTGCCAACACCACCCTTTAATTATTATGTAAGTTAATAAACTGGCATTAAAACTTGACAAACTGCTTGACACTTATTTAAAATTAGACTATTTCTTACTACCAACGTTTGCAACTCTATTTTGGGGTTAATATATACCAAGTATAAAATTTCACAGGAATGCAAAAAAAAACTAGAAATTTATCTGCCTTTAATGTGAAAAGACACAGGAAACATGACAATTTCATAACAATACTATACACAAACACAACATAGTATTACAAGGAAGTTCATTAATGATTCAAATGTTGTCACAGCCTCAATATAAATACATACAAAGTAAAAAAAATCTCACCCTGTGTGTCCACATTGGGGAAAGTTTTCTGTGCACGTTCTCAATTTGTACTGTAATCTTCATCTTTTGATTCCCATATTATGGCGCCAATCTAAAAGAGCTGAGAGTGATCGTTGTGGTTTGAATCTTCTTACTTCCTGTGTTTTGAAACTGCGCATGTGCAGATTACTCCACCTATTGACCAAAATGCAGTACTGCAGAAGCAACAACTCCCTTTCATTCATGTTAATTAAGCAAGCTGTTTACATATGAAAACTTGCTTTTTCTAATTTTTTCCAACACAATTTTATTTTTAGTACACAAACATAAGCAAATTGTTTAATTTAAACATGGTTATATTGTTTGGACCAACAAAAGCCAAAATTAATTTTTTTTGAGTGTGGTGTGTGGGAACATGAAGCCCAGAAAGGCTGGAGTGCATGGCCTAAAAAGGTCTAACATCCCTGGGTTCCTCTTTCTGAACTGTTACGTAGAAGAATATATAGCAGCAAATATGGCCTACATAAGTAACTAAATTTAATGCGAACGAAACAGCCCTAACCACCCTCACCCCTAAACAACAGGAAGAAGCTTGGCATGTATTTGGATCATGTTCATACTTTTTATAAATAGAATCTGCCAACCAAAAAGAGTTTGCTTATTCGGATCATTTTAATGTCAGATCATCTATTGGATCTTTCATATGCATTTTTTTTTTTTTTTTTTTAAATCTACATCTTGGTCATCTGGATTTTTTTAGTGCAATCTTTGAAAACTAATCAGTTGAACAATCCTTTTTCTTTTCTCTTCGAACACTAGCCTTTATCTTGGATCGACATTATCTACTTGGATACTATGTCACTTGAATCATCATTTATTCCATCCACACACCAATCACCAAGATTGTTCAATGTTCAGCTCTTTCTTGCATTGTCTCAACAAGCATTTTGAATCTTCATCTACTTTTTTTTTTTTTATTTTATTTTTTTTTGTAGACCAGAATATACCACGTTCTTACACCTAACACTAACCACAAGGGTTTCTTAACCAATCCTAAACGAACTTCTCAGAGCAACAAATCATTTCTTTAAGCATTGAAGCAAAATTGACTATACCATGTCTAACCTTAAGTAGAACCTAATTGTGAATAACAACCTTCCCTCAAACTTAACCCTAAAACCAGATAATTTGTAACTGAAGAATCTAATTTTAACACACAACCCTAAACAAAAATCTGGTCAGTTCTTAAGTTGAGAACATTACCCCTACTGAACTGAACCCCTAGTTTACTGAATTAGTAGTTATTTATTAATATAATAATATTCTTTATAATACATAATTATTAATTATTAATTAGTCAACTAGGGGTAGTCAACTAGGGGTAGTCAACTAGGGGTAGTCAACTAGGGGTAGTCAACTAGGGGTAGTCAACTAGGGGTAGTCAACTAGGGGTAGTCAACTAGGGTAGTCAACTAGGGGTAGTCAACTAGGGGTAGTCAACTAGGGGTAGTCAACTAGGGGTAGTCAACTAGGGTAGTCAACTAGGGGTAGTCAACTAGGGGTAGTCAACTAGGGGTAGTCAACTAGGGGTAGTCAACTAGGGTAGTCACTAGGGGTAGTCAACTAGGGGTAGTCAACTAGGGGTAGTCAACTAGGGGTAGTCAACTAGGGGTAGTCAACTAGGGGTAGTCAACTAGGGGTAGTCAACTAGGGGTAGTCAACTAGGGGTAGTCAACTAGGGGTAGTCAACTAGGGGTAGTCAACTAGGGGTAGTCAACTAGGGGTAGTCAACTAGGGGTAGTCAACTAGGGGTAGTCAACTAGGGGTAGTCAACTAGGGGTAGTCACTAGGGGTAGTCAACTAGGGGTAGTCAACTAGGGGTAGTCAACTAGGGGTAGTCAACTAGGGGTAGTCAACTAGGGGTAGTCAACTAGGGGTAGTCAACTAGGGGTAGTCAACTAGGGGTAGTCAACTAGGGGTAGTCAACTAGGGGTAGTCAACTAGGGGTAGTCAACTAGGGGTAGTCAACTAGGGGTAGTCAACTAGGGGTAGTCAACTAGGGGTAGTCAACTAGGGGTAGTCAACTAGGGTAGTCAACTAGGGGTAGTCAACTAGGGGTAGTCAACTAGGGGTAGTCAACTAGGGGTAGTCAACTAGGGGTAGTCAACTAGGGGTAGTCAACTAGGGGTAGTCAACTAGGGTAGTCAACTAGGGGTAGTCAACTAGGGGTAGTCAACTAGGGGTAGTCAACTAGGGGTAGTCAACTAGGGGTAGTCAACTAGGGGTAGTCAACTAGGGGTCAAACTAGTAGTCACTAGGGGTAGTCAACTAGGGGTAGTCAACTAGGGGTAGTCAACTAGGGATGTAGTCAACTAGGGTAGTCAACTAGGGGTAGTCAACTAGGGGTAGTCAAACTAGGGTAGTCAACTAGGGGTAGTCAACTAGGGGTAGTCAACTAGGGGTAGTCAACTAGGGGTAGTCAACTAGGGGTAGTCAACTAGGGGTAGTCAACTAGGGGTAGTCAACTAGGGGTAGTCAACTAGGGGTAGTCAACTAGGGGTAGTCAACTAGGGGTAGTCAACTAGGGGTAGTCAACTAGGGGTAGTCAACTAGGGGTAGTCAACTAGGGGTAGTCAACTAGGGGTAGTCAACTAGGGGTAGTCAACTAGGGGTAGTCAACTAGGGGTAGTCAACTAGGGTAGTCAACTAGGGGTAGTCAACTAGGGGTAGTCAACTAGGGGTAGTCAACTAGGGGTAGTCAACTAGGGTAGTCAACTAGGGGTAGTCAACTAGGGGTAGTCAACTAGGGGTAGTCAACTAGGGGTAGTCAACTAGGGGTAGTCAACTAGGGGTAGTCAACTAGGGGTAGTCAACTAGGGGTAGTCAACTAGGGTAGTCAACTAGGGGTAGTCAACTAGGGGTAGTCAACTAGGGGTAGTCAACTAGGGGTAGTCAACTAGGGGTAGTCAAACTAGGGGTAGTCAACTAGGGGTAGTCAACTAGGGGTAGTCAACTAGGGGTAGTCAACTAGGGGTAGTCAACTAGGGGTAGTCAACTAGGGGTAGTCAACTAGGGGTAGTCAACTAGGGGTAGTCAACTAGGGGTAGTCAACTAGGGGTAGTCAACTAGGGGTAGTCAACTAGGGGTAGTCAACTAGGGGTAGTCAACTAGGGGTAGTCAACTAGGGTAGTCAACTAGGGGTAGTCAACTAGGGGTAGTCAACTAGGGGTAGTCAACTAGGGGTAGTCAACTAGGGGTAGTCAACTAGGGGTAGTCAACTAGGGGTAGTCAACTAGGGGTAGTCAACTAGGGGTAGTCAACTAGGGGTAGTCAACTAGGGGTAGTCAACTAGGGGTAGTCAACTAGGGGTAGTCAACTAGGGGTAGTCAACTAGGGGTAGTCAACTAGGGGTAGTCAACTAGGGGTAGTCAACTAGGGGTAGTCAACTAGGGGTAGTCAACTAGGGGTAGTCAACTAGGGTAGTCAACTAGGGGTAGTCAACTAGGGGTAGTCAACTAGGGGTAGTCAACTAGGGGTAGTCAACTAGGGGTAGTCAACTAGGGGTAGTCAACTAGGGGTAGTCAACTAGGGGTAGTCAACTAGGGGTAGTCAACTAGGGGTAGTCAACTAGGGGTAGTCAACTAGGGGTAGTCAACTAGGGGTAGTCAACTAGGGGTAGTCAACTAGGGGTAGTCAACTAGGGGTAGTCAACTAGGGTAGTCAACTAGGGGTAGTCAACTAGGGGTAGTCAAACTAGGGTAGTCAACTAGGGGTAGTCAACTAGGGGTAGTCAACTAGGGGTAGTCAACTAGGGGTAGTCAACTAGGGGTAGTCAACTAGGGGTAGTCAACTAGGGTAGTCAACTAGGGTAGTCAACTAGGGGTAGTCAACTAGGGGTAGTCAACTAGGGGTAGTCAACTAGGGGTAGTCAACTAGGGGTAGTCAACTAGGGGTAGTCAACTAGGGGTAGTCAACTAGGGTAGTCAACTAGGGGTAGTCAACTAGGGGTAGTCAACTAGGGGTAGTCAACTAGGGGTAGTCAACTAGGGGTAGTCAACTAGGGGTAGTCAACTAGGGGTAGTCAACTAGGGTAGTCAACTAGGGGTAGTCAACTAGGGGTAGTCAACTAGGGGTAGTCAACTAGGGGTAGTCAACTAGGGGTAGTCAACTAGGGGTAGTCAACTAGGGGTAGTCAACTAGGGGTAGTCAACTAGGGGTAGTCAACTAGGGTAGTCAACTAGGGGTAGTCAACTAGGGGTAGTCAACTAGGGGTAGTCAACTAGGGGTAGTCAACTAGGGGTAGTCAACTAGGGGTAGTCAACTAGGGTAGTCAACTAGGGGTAGTCAACTAGGGTAGTCAACTAGGGGTAGTCAACTAGGGTAGTCAACTAGGGGTAGTCAACTAGGGGTAGTCAACTAGGGGTAGTCAACTAGGGGTAGTCAACTAGGGTAGTCAACTAGGGGTAGTCAACTAGGGGTAGTCAACTAGGGGTAGTCAACTAGGGGTAGTCAAACTAGGGGTAGTCAACTAGGGTAGTCAACTAGGGGTAGTCAACTAGGGTAGTCAACTAGGGGTAGTCAACTAGGGGTAGTCAACTAGGGGTAGTCAACTAGGGGTAGTCAACTAGGGGTAGTCAACTAGGGTAGTCAACTAGGGGTAGTCAACTAGGGGTAGTCAACTAGGGGTAGTCAACTAGGGTAGTCAACTAGGGGTAGTCAACTAGGGGTAGTCAACTAGGGGTAGTCAACTAGGGGTAGTCAACTAGGGGTAGTCAACTAGGGGTAGTCAACTAGGGGTAGTCAACTAGGGGTAGTCAACTAGGGGTAGTCAACTAGGGGTAGTCAACTAGGGGTAGTCAACTAGGGGTAGTCAACTAGGGGTAGTCAACTAGGGGTAGTCAACTAGGGGTAGTCAACTAGGGGTAGTCAACTAGGGGTAGTCAACTAGGGGTAGTCAACTAGGGGTAGTCAACTAGGGGTAGTCAACTAGGGGTAGTCAACTAGGGGTAGTCAACTAGGGGTAGTCAACTAGGGGTAGTCAACTAGGGGTAGTCAACTAGGGGTAGTCAACTAGGGGTAGTCAACTAGGGGTAGTCAACTAGGGGTAGTCAACTAGGGGTAGTCAACTAGGGGTAGTCACTAGGGGTAGTCAACTAGGGGTAGTCAACTAGGGGTAGTCAACTAGGGGTAGTCAACTAGGGGTTAGTCAACTAGGGGTAGTCAACTAGGGGTAGTCAACTAGGGTAGTCAACTAGGGGTAGTCAACTAGGGGTAGTCAACTAGGGGTAGTCAACTAGGGGTAGTCAACTAGGGGTAGTCAACTAGGGTAGTCAACTAGGGGTAGTCAACTAGGGGTAGTCAACTAGGGGTAGTCAACTAGGGGTAGTCAACTAGGGGTAGTCAACTAGGGGTAGTCAACTAGGGGTAGTCAACTAGGGGTAGTCAACTAGGGTAGTCAACTAGGGGTAGTCAACTAGGGGTAGTCAACTAGGGGTAGTCAACTAGGGGTAGTCAACTAGGGTAGTCAACTAGGGTAGTCAACTAGGGGTAGTCAACTAGGGGTAGTCAACTAGGGGTAGTCAACTAGGGGTAGTCAACTAGGGGTAGTCAACTAGGGTAGTCAACTAGGGTAGTCAACTAGGGGTAGTCAACTAGGGGTAGTCAACTAGGGGTAGTCAACTAGGGGTAGTCAACTAGGGGTAGTCAACTAGGGGTAGTCAACTAGGGTAGTCAACTAGGGGTAGTCAACTAGGGGTAGTCAACTAGGGGTAGTCAACTAGGGGTAGTCAACTAGGGGTAGTCAACTAGGGGTAGTCAACTAGGGGTAGTCAACTAGGGGTAGTCAACTAGGGGTAGTCCAACTAGGGGTAGTCAACTAGGGGTAGTCAACTAGGGGTAGTCAACTAGGGGTAGTCAACTAGGGGTAGTCAACTAGGGGTAGTCAACTAGGGGTAGTCAACTAGGGGTAGTCAACTAGGGGTAGTCAACTAGGGTAGTCAACTAGGGGTAGTCAACTAGGGGTAGTCAACTAGGGGTAGTCAACTAGGGGTAGTCAACTAGGGGTAGTCAACTAGGGTAGTCAACTAGGGGTAGTCAACTAGGGGTAGTCAACTAGGGGTAGTCAACTAGGGGTAGTCAACTAGGGGTAGTCAACTAGGGGTAGTCAACTAGGGGTAGTCAACTAGGGGTAGTCAACTAGGGGTAGTCAACTAGGGGTAGTCAACTAGGGGTAGTCAACTAGGGGTAGTCAACTAGGGGTAGTCAACTAGGGGTAGTCAACTAGGGTAGTCAACTAGGGGTAGTCAACTAGGGGTAGTCAACTAGGGGTAGTCAACTAGTGGTAGTCAACTAGGGTAGTAACTAGGGGTAGTCAACTAGGGGTAGTCAACTAGGGGTAGTCAACTAGGGTAGTAACTAGGGGTAGTCAACTAGGGGTAGTCAACTAGGGTAGTAAACTAGGGTAGTCAATGGGGTAGTATAAAAAAAGTCAGAAAAGTGGGCTTGTCCAGCTCTGTTTAGGGGGGAGGTTCGGAGGAAGAAAAGAGGCATGGTGTGGGAGTGTCTATTTGGGCGCGCTGAATTTAAGAGTCAAAACACACACACACACACACAGAGGAGACAAAGTGACTGTGTTGACCTTTTTGTGGTACAAAGAGTTTACAGATTAGTAACAGCTAGAAGATGATCTAAAGTCCCGCTTCAGACTAAAATAGTAAGTGTGTGTGTGTGTGTGTGTGTGTGTGTGTGTGTGTGTATATACATGCAGTGGTCAGAATGTCGATAAGATGACTCAGACTCAACTTTATTTTCCCGTTTAGGGAAACAACAATCTGGCATGGGTCTTGGGCTTTTCCAGGTGATTAAACAGGTAATTTAACAGTGGAAGATTAGCATCTTCAACTCCCCTGCTCTGTCTAAATGCAAACTGCAAAGGATCAAATTTATCCTTTGAATACAATAAAATCTCACCTTTAATAATTCTCTCGAAACACTTCATAACTAATGAAGTAAGGGCAACAGGTCTAAAATCATTAAACTCCCGCAGAAACTTAGTTTTGGCTATAGGAAAAGATTTCTTCCAGATTTCAGAAACTCTTTGCAACGCAAGAGACTGAAAAAATGCAATGAAATATTTCAGAAAGTTGTTCAGCACATGTATGAAGCACCCTACCACCATTATTATCTGGGCCCGGGCTTTTTGTAGTATTAATTCTCTGAAAGAGGTCTGTGACCTGGGGTCCGTTCTTTGTACCTCGCTTAAATGATCTAAGATGATTTGGCAGATCCTGGATCTTTTAATCTTGATAACTGATCTCTCGCTAATTTGGTTCTTCAAACAAGTTCGTGAATCAGATTAGAATGTCTGGATAAACTGATCTGAGATCGCTGTGTGTGTTGTGAAGGACAGATCTATCGATCTTTGAAATCATAATCAGCAATGCAACGATTGGCTGATGGCACAGCAGTGTAATGACATCATCTGATTAATATTCAATTATCCATGTGAGCAAAATTACATCAAATTAGCAGGAAACGGTTTGCTAAATATGACACGCGATAACCTTCCACATTTGTTGTGAGCTGCAGGCTTAAACTTTCATGTGTCAAGAGTATTCATCATGTATTTAGTTCTACATTTAGAAAAGATTTTCTTTATTATAATAGCCGGTTTTTTAATCGCTGTATGGAATAACTGGATGTTTACAAAATCACTTTTGATAAAGGTGTCTGCAACTTTTGTGAAGCATAATCACTGGCATATTAACTGTCAAAACATGTTTATGACTGCATTAATGTATTATTTCTTTTTTTTAAAAGTCACATATTCTGCATTATTATTATCATACACAAATTGTACTGAAGCGATCTAAAAAGTTCATATCAATAAGTTTTCTCTTTGCACCACCAGGTGGCAGTCTTTGTACTTTCATTTCAGGGGTGCAGATTGCATAAGTTTTATTAATATATAACTTTATTTATTTTATTAATAACTTTATATATATAGTTAAAAATATTTACTATTTTCCCAATTGTATATAACTACTACTGTAAGAAAATATCAGAATTCGGTACATGTTTTCTCTATTATCTTTGCTTGAACTGAGCCGATCTAATCCTGTTTATATGAATTGAACCTGCTTCCGATCAGGTTTGAGCTAGCAAAACTGTTGCTATGACAACAACTCTCGGATCAGCTTTGAAGAACAAAAAACGATCCTCCCAACCATTGTGTTCACACCTTGCCAGACTGATCTTCAGTTTTTGCTGCTAGACTGTTTCTGTATTTTCTGTTCCTTTATTTTATTATGCACAATATTGAATCATGCTAATCAAAACGCATAACCAAGATGTGTGTTACTGTTAACATTGACACAATCACTTCAGCACTATCATCTCCATTAATCTGCATGATTCATTTAGCCTGAGAAGAGACTTTAATCTGCATACATATATTGTAAATTAACACACTAAATCAGCTGTACTCCTCATAAACGGTAACCCCACAAAAATATTTTTGATCAGTAATGACAGTTTATTTGCTCAACACTTATTCTACACAATAAACTGGCTAAAATGCAGAAAAAATTAAACCAAAACATTAAAAACGGCCGAGATATAAAGGATTAAACCTGACCGAAAGCACACTCAGCTGAGGACTAACAGGATTGGTCTAAAAACACGAATACTAATGAGTCATTTGCATATGGTCTATTCTCTAATAAAACACGATTTTAAAGGGCTTCATAAGCTTAAATATGATAATCAAAGTATGGAAAAACAACCTAGACATCAGGTAATCAAATTCTGAATAAAAATATACAAACAAGAAGAAAAACACAAACAAACAATTGGTCATCACCATTGCCGAAATGCTGCGTCTCAAAACCTGGTCAACGGCTCAGGATCTCCTGTTTTTCAGGGTAATGCTCCCAACGGTTATCCCTGATACAGATATTGTCTGCTTGGTTCTTGCATTGCATCACGCTGCGTCCGCCTCATGTGCTCTTATGTAGTGTTCTTCTGTTCTTCATGCAGTGTTTTATCCTGTGTTCTGACTCTGCTGATGTTTTCTATAATATGTCAGTGGTATATTGAATGTTGTTCATTTATTTATGATTAATGCTGCCTTGTGTACAGCAAATCAGTATGTTCAAGCACAATGACTGGCAGAGGTAAAATCACTCCAGTTTTAATGAATGTAGAGCTGATGATCTGGTGTGTGTGTGTATACATGCAGTGGTCAGAATGTCGATAAGATGACTCAGACTCAACTTTATTTTCCCGTTTAGGGAAACAACAATCTGGCATGGGTCTTGGGCTTTTCCAGGTGATTAAACAGGTAATTTAACAGTGGAAGATTAGCATCTTCAACTCCCCTGCTCTGTCTAAATGCAAACTGCAAAGGATCAAATTTATCCTTTGAATACAATAAAATCTCACCTTTAATAATTCTCTCGAAACACTTCATAACTAATGAAGTAAGGGCAACAGGTCTAAAATCATTTAACTCCCGCAGAAACTTAGTTTTGGCTATAGAAACAGATTTCTTCCAGATTTCAGGAACTCTTTGCAACGCAAGAGACTGAAAAAATGCAATGAAATATTTCAGAAAGTTGTTCAGCACATGTATTTAGCACCCTACCACCAATATTATCTGGGCCTGGGCTTTTTTTAGTATTAATTCTCTGAAAGAGTTCTTTGACCTGAGTCCTACTAATGTTTACGGATTTACTACATGACAGGTGTTTTAAAATGTAATTTTCTGACTTAAAATCACCCTCATCAAACTTTAAGTAAAATGTATTTAATTCCTCAGCAAACTCTCTCACAGAACTAAAACCATTTAAATTGGTTTCGTTGCCCCCTCTATCTTCTTTACTCCCAGCCATTGTGTTCACACCTTGCCAGGCTGATCATAAGTTTTTACTGCTGGACTGCTTTTGTATTTTGTCTTTATTTTTTTATGTACACTCTTTGTTCACTGTTGAATTATCCTAATGTAAGCACACAACTGAGATGTGTGTGAGCTTGTGTTATTAATATCATTGACATGACCATTTCAATTCTATCATCTCCAATAAACTGCATGAATCAGTTTGCCTGAAAGGAGACATTAGTCTGTAATCACAGATTGTAAATTACCACACTAAATCAGCTGTACTCCTCATAAACGGTAACCCCACAGAAATATTTTTGATCAGTAATGACGGTTTATTTGCTCAACACTTAATCTACACAATAAACTGACTAAAATGCAGAAAAAATAAAACCAAAACATTAAAAAACGGCCGAGATATAAAGGATTAAACCTGACCGAAAGCACACTCTGCTGAGGACACACGGGATTGGCCTAAAAACACGAATACTAATGAGTCATTTGCATATGGTCTATTCTCTAATAAAACCCGACTTTAAAGGGCTTCCTAAGCTTAAATATGATAATCAAAGTATGGAAAAACAACCTAGACACCAGATAATCAAATTCTGAATAAAAATATACAAACAAGAACAAAGAAAAACACAAACAAACAAATGGTCATCACCATTGCCGAAATGCTGTGTCTCAACACCTAGTCAATGGACCAGGGTCTCTTGAACTTCAGGGTAATGCTCCCAACGGTTATCCCTGATAAGGATGATGTCTGCTTGGTTCTTGCATTGCCTTAGGGGAGACGTCTGGTAGAAGAATGATATATCTACAGAGATATATCCGCCAGACTGAACCTCGACCTGACCTCTTAAATTTTATATTTTTTGTAATTAGGTCAGGAGCATCTCTTTGAATGCTTCTAGTCACATTCTGGCGAGTTCTTTGGTCAAATTGGATTTAATGAACTCCCTGGATGTTGACTGGAAGTATTCTGGAGCAAATCAGCAGGGAGTGAGGAGAAGGCAATGACCAGTTCATGGCTAACTTTTACTCCTGAATCTACCTGTTAGATTCAGCTGATTTGGGCAAGGGCTCTCCTGTTCCCTGGGGTCCTGGGGAGCCTGTTCTCTGGATTAGCCAGAGTAGGCCCCATAGAGAAACATCTTCAGACTCTTCTCGGGTGACCTGGGCAACCTTGCGGTGTTAACAAAAGGTCACTTGGGGGAGTGGTAAGTATTCAGCCCCCCTGGGTCCACTTGGACAGCACGCAGGGAAGGTGGCCTTGGGTGAATGGCCTTAAATGAAGCCCAGTCTTCTACTGGTGATTAGCACCTCCACACAACAGCACATTGTGCATCAACACCACCTACACCAGTCATTCAAGAACTTTTCAAAAAATCATCAATTCAAACATGAGATCTGCTGATGACCTGTAACCTCAGAATTTACTAGGATTAAGGTTGAGGAGTAAGATTAGTACTTCCACAGGGACACGTTAAAACACCAAATCTCAAGTTATAACCTTACAACTTTTCAGAATGACCAGATTTTCCCTTTCTTAAAGACCCATTATTTCCATGGGAAGATTTAAAATATTTATTCTTTAACTTGTATCCCAGAACTTTTCAGAAAAAAACCCTACATGCCTTCTCCAGAACATCTGTAGTGTACATGGCTGGTTTCAAAATAAGATGTTCTGTAACTCCTAGAACATCTAACCCCAGAACCTCTCATAGAAAGTAACCACACTTCTCTTTTACAATCTCAATTTCATGGGAATATTGGAACCTCTTCACATAAATTTCAACTTTACTGGTTCCAGTTTCCTCTCAAATCTCAAATTTAAATAACATCTCTAGTATCAAGAATTCCTTTTTGGTAGTGAGAATCCTTTAAAAAACAAAAACCCTAACGTGAAGGCTGTCACTTAAGCAATAAATCAGTTTGGTTCTATTGTGAAATTTATTTATTTTTTTCTCTCCACACAGCGTGATTGTAGACATTAACAACTACACAATGGCAGAGACCGTACACCTATTTCCAAAATGTATTTGTCAGACAGTACTTGATGTCATTTGCAGTGTCTTATAATAGTTAACCCTTTGGGAGATATATCTAATGACTGGTTTAAAATCTGTCCAGAACCTTAAAACTCTATATAATTTGCCAGGCAGCTGCTTTGAGGTTTATTCACATTAAATCAGCTCTTTGGGCAGCTCAGTGCTCTGGGCATATGGGTTACCTTGGAAATCTCTCAACGACTTATTCACTCATTTCATAAATGAATTCTTCCTTCTGTGGAATCTCCCTTATCTGCTTCAGTTTCTTGAACATTCATACAAACTTCTATCTATTATAACTGTTCAGCCTAAGGATCTTTGCAGATGTGCATGCTTCATTTTCACATGAGAGGTTTAAATCAGATCTGTTTTCAGAGATTAATTTCGGTGTTTAATTTGGACTGCTGAAAGTCCAAACAATAAAGAAATCCATCCATGCTCAACTACACAAGCCCCAAACCAAGCAAGCCAGTTTGCCAACTGACCAAAGTAAAGGGGAAGATTAACCTCAACCAGGCTCAGTCTAGGGTCTTAAAGGAATCAATCTCATGCTCCATAATACACCAGGAGCTCTCTCAAATACTGGGCAGCTAAGGCATTGAGGGCTTTGTAGTTAAACAATAACATTGTAAATTAAATATTTAATAGGTAGTCAATGCCCTGAAAGAACTGGAGTAATGTGATTTCTTAGTTCTAGAAAGCACTCTAGCAGCTGCATTTTGAACCAGCTGCAGTTTGTTAGTGAGGCCAGCAGGGCAACCGCCTAGTAACTCATTACAGTAGTCTTAACCGAGAGGTCATGAAAGCATGAATAAGCTGTTCTGCATCAGTTATTGATAGCTCGTCAAAGTTTGGCAATATTAAGATGAAGAAATTGAGTTTTACAGATGCTTAATCTGGCCTTACACAGGTTGCTGTCAGAAATAGCCCCAAAATTACTGACTGAAGATGAGGACTAGGTTAGGGCACTTGTCAGCTCTACTAAGCTGACCAATCACAGCTTGCTCTATTCATTGAGGTGTGCATCAGTGTCTGACTGCCACAGCACGGGCTGTCCATGCACAGGTTGTGCTGAAGCATACTTGTGTGCTTGATGCAGAAGTATAAATGCGCCTTTAGGAGTTCTGTTTCTGTGCTATGAGATTCTCTACATCCAGATTAAAATTTTTCATAAACTTTAGCTGCTTTTCCACTTGAATTGTTCTCTAAATGGAACTGCTCCTTTTTTTTGCCAAACTGGGCCAGGCAGCACTAATACAGTTTTATTTTCCACTCATGCTGCAACAGCTCTTTGAAACATTACACAACACATCAGTAGTTGCCTTTAATGCAATGTAAACAGCTCTCTTTGTTCAATTAAACTGAATAACTGCTATGCCGCTCTATCATATTGAGGTGCTGCATATAGGTACATGTTACAGCACCTTTTTTTTAGAGGTCATGTTGTGCGCCTCTGGCTAAACTTTATTTGGAGTGGAAATGACAAATGTAACAATTAAATGTTTGCAGTGGGAATAACCGTATTTAAGATCTCTAACCATGACAAAATTAAACAAAATGCAACAGTGCATTTGTATTACAATAGCAGAAATGTATTTTGGATGGGCCTTGTCAAAAGTGAGCGGGCACTTTACCTAATGGCACTCAGCTTTAATTTTTATGATCTATGATGATTATATAACGAAGCATTTTGATGGTAAAATATAACTCATTTAAACCAGAGGTGTCAAACTCTATTGCTGGAGGGCTGAAGCCATGCACAGTTTAGTTCCAACCCTGCTCCAACACACTTACCTGTAGGTTTCAAACAAGCCTGAAGGACTCAGTTTTATCAGATGTTTAATTTGGGTTGGAACTAAACTGCAGAGCTGCGGCCCTTTTGGAACTGAGTTTGACACCTGTGTTAATGGCTGTTAAGTATTAAAACATTAAATGAACGCAGCAAGTTAAATAAATGAATGTGAAAATGCATCAGGATATAAAGCACTATTATCAGCTTGACATTTTTAGAAAATATTTGCATAGCTACCCAATATATATTAGATCAGGGAACAACAAAAACGTAACAGCCCCATAAATGTCAAACATGTGTATAACTGAATCATATAATGGCGTAAAGCTGAATTGCTCATTAACATGTCAACCTAGTGATTATTTTGAGAGCACTACCGACAATTAGTTTATTAAATTCATTAATGTGACTAGTTTAGAGCATATATAGACTAAGAAATCATACAACAGTACCTTGGACAGCAGTGCCACTCTGTAAAGCTTTAGAGAAAAGTCCAAAAATTATTGAAAGTTGACTTTCTACCATAGGCTTTGATAAGCATTTCTTTGCTTTATTCGGTGCGCAGCAGGAAAAAGTCTGCATGTAGTCATTGGTTTAATCATCTCCTGTATCAGAGCGAGATTTGTGCTACCAAATACCAAGTGGTGCTCGCTGCAGAGCCATTTGAGGAGAGGTGAGCTCCAGAGAGGGGGAGCTTAAGCTTGAGCTCCACCTTTTTTGCACTTCTACGAGTGATGTCACTGGGGGTGGGGTTAGGGGTGGGGTTGGTGTACGCATTAAAACAGCTTACAGGAGGAGGAGCGACAGCTCATGCTCCCCCTCTCTGGAGCTCACCTCTCCTCAAATGGCTCTGCAGCGAGCACCCTCTCCCAAATACAGTACTGCGTGCAAAAACTTGCGTCTGTCAGGTGAATTAAAGGTCTCAATTGCTTGATGTCAATTAAATTATTAAGCTCTAGCCATTAATAAAATAATAGGCTATTTCATTACTTTAGATGACTGGTTAGAAAATGAAGAATGTATAAAATTAGTCAATGAAATTAGTTAAATGTTTATGTCGGAAAATTGAATGAACATGTAATGATATTACTGATGTAAAATTTGATCAGTTAATTTATTTTGGACTCTGCAATAAATGTTCGCAGGTATAGAGGCTGGCTGAACATACTCAGTAACATTGCTATAATTTATATCACTAACAAGGAGTATTTGCATATGTTAATGTGGATGGATTAATAAATGCATCTTTCTGTCCTGTTTTGGCCTCAGGGCTCTGGTAACTTGCAATCTGTGTTAAAGTGAGTACTGAGGTTGTCCAATCTAAGAACTCATATTTATAATGCAGACAGCATGGTAGGCTAGCTTTAATGTCGGTTAATTATGTCCTTAATGTAATTTACTGCTATGCTTGAACACTTATTCATAAAAAATAATTTAAATTCACTGTAGATTATACTTCGCCATAGATTATATTTAGAATGCAACACAATAGTTTTAGACAGATGCCATTTGTTTATGCTTATGCTAATCAGATCTTCAGCAAACTCAGTCAAATAACACTTCATTCTAACCTTGCCTCTTTAACCACCAAAATTGCTGACAGGAGCCCTATAACTTACTGCAAACACCAAATTGATCAAACAACTAGTGTAACTTGTAAATCTCAGTCTGCGTGAGGGATTCATCGGTTGCTCTCATCTGCTCCTCCCAGGTTTAAATTGGCATGCGCATAGATTTACTAACTTTGTGGAGTAAGTTTTACTAGCGTATGTCATTTTTTGCATCAGTTCAATATATTACAAATAATAAGTAAATATTACTTGGCTATATCCATTTCGATATACTATTGTATTTTAGACACAAAAAACTAAAAAGCAATATTAAGTAGCTTATTGAATTAAACGAGACATTTTTGAAGTGAAGACAAAATATGATTTATTTGTAAAATGTACTTGGATTATGCTCTCTATTTACAAGCGCCAAAAATCTTTTTCAGTGTAGAAAGCACTCCAGCAGCTGCATTTCGAACCAGCTGCAGCTTGATGGTGAGGCCAGTAGGGCAACCGCCTAATAACTCATTACAGTAGTCTAACCGAGAGGTTAATAAGCTGTTCTGCATCAGTTATTGATAGCTTGTCAAAGTTTGGCAATATTAAGATGAAGAAATTGAGTTTTAAAGATGCTTAATCTGGCCTTACACGGGTTGCTTCAAATAGCCCCCAAATTACTGGCTGAAGATGTGGACTAGGTTAGGGCACACTTAGCTCTACAAAACTGACTAATCACAGCTTGCTCTATTTTTCGTGTGCATCAGTGTCTGACTGCCACAGCAACTATGTGACCATGCACAGGCTGTGCTGAAGCATACTTGTGTGCTTAATGCAGAAGTATAAATGCGCCTTTAGGAGTGCTCTTTCTGTGCTATGAGATTCTCTACATCCAGATTAATTTTTCATAAACTTTAGCTGCTTTTCCACTTGAATTGTTCTCTAAATGGAACTGCTCCATTTTGTGCCAAACTGGGCCAGGCAGCACTAATATGGTTATTTTCCACTCATGCTGCAACAGCTCTTTGAAACATTACACAACCTATCAGTAGTTGTCTTTAATGCAATGTAAACTGCTCCCTTTGTTCAATTAAACTCCATACTTGAAACTATCTTTTTCAAGTTAATAAAAACAAAAGCAACCAAGTGACTAAACACTGCATGCCACTATCATATCGGGGTGCTGCATATAGGTACATGTTACAGCACCTTTTTTAGAGGTCATATGTTGCGCGCCTCTGGCTAAATTTCATTTGGAGGGGAAATGACAAGTGTAACAATTGAAAATTTTGCAGGGGAATATGTATTTAAGATATCTGAACATGACAAAATTAAACAATGCAACAATAGTGCATTATTACAATAGCAGAAATATATTTTGGATGGGCCTTGTCAAAAGTGAGTGGGCACTTTAACTAATGGCACTTAACCTTAATTTTTACAGTCTTTAAGTTGATTATATAACATGCTACATTTCGATGGTAAAATATAACCCTTTAAACCAGGGGTGTCAAACTAATTCCTGGAGGGCCGAAGACCTGTGTAGTTTAGTTCCAACCCAACTAAACTGTGCAGAGCTGCGGCCCTTTTGGTTTGGAGTTTGACACCCATGTTAAAAGTTAAGTTTTCAAACATTAAATGAACGCAGCAAGTGAAATAAACGAATGTAAATGCATCAGGATATAAAGCACTTATCAGCTTGACATTTTTAGAAAATTATTTGCCTAGCTACCCAGTATATATAAAGATCAGGGAACAAAACAACAAAGTTACACAGCCCCATAAATGTCAAACTTGTGTATAACTGAATCGTATAATGGCCTACAGCTGAAATGCTGAAAACTGCTCATTAACATGTCAACCTAGTGATTATTTTGAGAGCAATACCAATAATTAGTTTATTAAATTCGTTCATGTGACTAGTTTATTAGAACATATATAGACTTGGAGATCATACAACAGTACCTTGGACAGCAGGGCGACTAAAGCTTTAGAGCAAAGTCCAAAAAAAATTATTGAAAGTTGACTTTCTACCATAGGCTTCGATGATGAGCATTTCTTATTTGCTTTATTCGATGCACAGAAGGAAAGTCTGCATGTAGTCATTGGTTTAATTCTCTCCTGGATCAGAGTGAGATTTGTGCTACCAAATACAGTACTGCGTGCAATAACTTGCGTCAGTCAGGTGAATTAAAGGTCTCAATTGTTTAGGATGTCAATCAAATTATTAAGCTCTAGCCATTAATAAAATAATAGGCTATTTCATTATTTTAGATGACTGGTTAGAAAACTAAGAATGTATAAAATAAGTCAATAAAATAACTGAGTTAATCACTTCTCTTCCAGAGACTGCTCTATGGTTTAAACCCTTAAAACTATTGTTGGACCTGTATAATTTTCTCATATTAAATCAAGTGTTTACTTGTGGATGTCTGGCTAGCATGCTTCTGAGCCAGCTGTGGTAGCTTGGTAACAGCCCTGACATCAACACAAATAATCTATCGAGACAGCTTAGCACTGTTGTCTAACTGTGCTTAAAATCCAGGCTGAGAACAGTTTGTAAATGTGCAACATGGTTCCAGGCTCAGTGGAGAAACTGCTAACTGTACCGAAGGGTTCTTAAAGTTTGGCATGATAGTGGGAAAGGTTTTTTTTTTCTTTGAAGTTGAGCAGATGACATTTTTATAGCATCTTTGACTTTAAAACCTGCTTTTGTAATTTAGCATTAAGCAGTTTTTATTATTATTATTTTAAAGAGGCTTGGTGTCTGCTATTTGTAAATTTTAGGAACTAATTCTAAAAGTAGGGATGAATTAAATCAAACTAAACTGATCATCTATTACCCAGCATTTTGAATGGTGCATCTACTTTTTCTGGACTGGAATATTGCCCTGACCCCTACACGCAACCGTTTTTTTTTCTTTTTTTTTTCTCTTTGCTTTTAAATGAGTTTAGATAAAGCTTAGATCTATAAAAAGGGGATTATGAAATGGCAATTTAATCTTAACCTAAAAATTAACTAACTCTTTGCTCACCTGTGTCCTGTCCCATATGGACTGGGGATGGACTCAAGACTGGTGTGTGAACCTGAAGCCCAGAAAGGCTGGAGTGCATGGCCTAAAAAGGTCTAACATCCTTAGGTTCCTCTTTCTGAACTGTCAAGTAGAAGAATATATAGCAGCAAATATGGCCTAACATTGGTAGTAACTAAATTTAATGCGGATGAAACTGCCCTAACCAACCCCCACCCCTAAACAACAAAGAAGCTTGGCATGAATTTGGATCATGTTCATACTTTTTATAAATGGAATCTGCCAACCAAAAAGAGTTTGCTTATTCGGATCGTTTTGATGTCAGATCATCTATTGGATCTTTCATATGCATCATGGTTTCTTTTTTTTTATCTACATCTTGGTCATCTGGATTTCCTTAGTGCAATCTTGAAAACTCTAATCAGTTTAACAATCCTTTTTTTCTCTCTCTCTTGAACACTAGCCTTATCTTGGATCGATGTCATCTACTTGGATACTATGTCACTTGAATCATCATTTATTCCCATCCACACACCAATCATGAATCTTTCAACAAGATTGTTCAATGTTCAGCTCTTTCTTGCATTGTCTTAACCAGCATTTTGAATCTTCATCTACTTTTTTTTTTGTAGACCAGAATATACCACTGTCTTACACCTAACACTAACCTCAAGGGTTTCTTAACCAATCCTAAACGAACTTCTCAGAGCAACAAATAATTTCTTAAAGCATTGAAGCAAAATTGACTAATGTCTACCCTTAAGTAAAACCTAATTGTAAATAACAACCTTCCCTCAAACTTAACCCTAAAACCAGATGTTTTGTAACTGAAGAACATAAAACAATTTTAACACACAACCCTAAACAAAATCTGGTCAGTTCTTAAGTTGAGAACATTACCCCTACTGAACTCTACCCCTATTATACTGAATTAGTAGTTAATTATTAATATAATAATATTCTTATAATTCATAATTGGTAGTCAACTAGGGGTAGTCAACTAGGGGTAGTCAACTAGGGGTAGTCAACTAGGGGTAGTCAACTAGGGGTAGTCAACTAGGGGTAGTCAACTAGGGGTAGTCAACTAGGGGTAGTCAACTAGGGGTAGTCAACTAGGGGTAGTCAACTAGGGGTAGTCAACTAGGGGTAGTCAACTAGGGGTAGTCAACTAGGGGTAGTCAACTAGGGGTAGTCAACTAGGGGTAGTCAACTAGGGGTAGTCAACTAGGGGTAGTCAACTAGGGGTAGTCAACTAGGGGTAGTCAACTAGGGGTAGTCAACTAGGGGTAGTCAACTAGGGGTAGTCAACTAGGGGTAGTCAACTAGGGGTAGTCAACTAGGGGTAGTCAACTAGGGGTAGTCAACTAGGGGTAGTCAACTAGGGGTAGTCAACTAGGGGTAGTCAACTAGGGGTAGTCAACTAGGGGTAGTCAACTAGGGGTAGTCAACTAGGGGTAGTCAACTAGGGGTAGTCAACTAGGGGTAGTCAACTAGGGGTAGTCAACTAGGGGTAGTCAACTAGGGGTAGTCAACTAGGGGTAGTCAACTAGGGGTAGTCAACTAGGGGTAGTCAACTAGGGGTAGTCAACTAGGGGTAGTCAACTAGGGGTAGTCAACTAGGGGTAGTCAACTAGGGGTAGTCAACTAGGGGTAGTCAACTAGGGGTAGTCAACTAGGGGTAGTCAACTAGGGGTAGTCAACTAGGGGTAGTCAACTAGGGGTAGTCAACTAGGGGTAGTCAACTAGGGGTAGTCAACTAGGGGTAGTCAACTAGGGGTAGTCAACTAGGGGTAGTCAACTAGGGGTAGTCAACTAGGGGTAGTCAACTAGGGGTAGTCAACTAGGGGTAGTCAACTAGGGGTAGTCAACTAGGGGTAGTCAACTAGGGGTAGTCAACTAGGGGTAGTCAACTAGGGGTAGTCAACTAGGGGTAGTCAACTAGGGGTAGTCAACTAGGGGTAGTCAACTAGGGGTAGTCAACTAGGGGTAGTCAACTAGGGGTAGTCAACTAGGGGTAGTCAACTAGGGGTAGTCAACTAGGGGTAGTCAACTAGGGGTAGTCAACTAGGGGTAGTCAACTAGGGGTAGTCAACTAGGGGTAGTCAACTAGGGGTAGTCAACTAGGGGTAGTCAACTAGGGGTAGTCAACTAGGGGTAGTCAACTAGGGGTAGTCAACTAGGGGTAGTCAACTAGGGGTAGTCAACTAGGGGTAGTCAACTAGGGGTAGTCAACTAGGGGTAGTCAACTAGGGGTAGTCAACTAGGGGTAGTCAACTAGGGGTAGTCAACTAGGGGTAGTCAACTAGGGGTAGTCAACTAGGGGTAGTCAACTAGGGGTAGTCAACTAGGGGTAGTCAACTAGGGGTAGTCAACTAGGGGTAGTCAACTAGGGGTAGTCAACTAGGGGTAGTCAACTAGGGGTAGTCAACTAGGGGTAGTCAACTAGGGGTAGTCAACTAGGGGTAGTCAACTAGGGGTAGTCAACTAGGGGTAGTCAACTAGGGGTAGTCAACTAGGGGTAGTCAACTAGGGGTAGTCAACTAGGGGTAGTCAACTAGGGGTAGTCAACTAGGGGTAGTCAACTAGGGGTAGTCAACTAGGGGTAGTCAACTAGGGGTAGTCAACTAGGGGTAGTCAACTAGGGGTAGTCAACTAGGGGTAGTCAACTAGGGGTAGTCAACTAGGGGTAGTCAACTAGGGGTAGTCAACTAGGGGTAGTCAACTAGGGGTAGTCAACTAGGGGTAGTCAACTAGGGGTAGTCAACTAGGGGTAGTCAACTAGGGGTAGTCAACTAGGGGTAGTCAACTAGGGGTAGTCAACTAGGGGTAGTCAACTAGGGGTAGTCAACTAGGGGTAGTCAACTAGGGGTAGTCAACTAGGGGTAGTCAACTAGGGGTAGTCAACTAGGGGTAGTCAACTAGGGGTAGTCAACTAGGGGTAGTCAACTAGGGGTAGTCAACTAGGGGTAGTCAACTAGGGGTAGTCAACTAGGGGTAGTCAACTAGGGGTAGTCAACTAGGGGTAGTCAACTAGGGGTAGTCAACTAGGGGTAGTCAACTAGGGGTAGTCAACTAGGGGTAGTCAACTAGGGGTAGTCAACTAGGGGTAGTCAACTAGGGGTAGTCAACTAGGGGTAGTCAACTAGGGGTAGTCAACTAGGGGTAGTCAACTAGGGGTAGTCAACTAGGGGTAGTCAACTAGGGGTAGTCAACTAGGGGTAGTCAACTAGGGGTAGTCAACTAGGGGTAGTCAACTAGGGGTAGTCAACTAGGGGTAGTCAACTAGGGGTAGTCAACTAGGGGTAGTCAACTAGGGGTAGTCAACTAGGGGTAGTCAACTAGGGGTAGTCAACTAGGGGTAGTCAACTAGGGGTAGTCAACTAGGGGTAGTCAACTAGGGGTAGTCAACTAGGGGTAGTCAACTAGGGGTAGTCAACTAGGGGTAGTCAACTAGGGGTAGTCAACTAGGGGTAGTCAACTAGGGGTAGTCAACTAGGGGTAGTCAACTAGGGGTAGTCAACTAGGGGTAGTCAACTAGGGGTAGTCAACTAGGGGTAGTCAACTAGGGGTAGTCAACTAGGGGTAGTCAACTAGGGGTAGTCAACTAGGGGTAGTCAACTAGGGGTAGTCAACTAGGGGTAGTCAACTAGGGGTAGTCAACTAGGGGTAGTCAACTAGGGGTAGTCAACTAGGGGTAGTCAACTAGGGGTAGTCAACTAGGGGTAGTCAACTAGGGGTAGTCAACTAGGGGTAGTCAACTAGGGGTAGTCAACTAGGGGTAGTCAACTAGGGGTAGTCAACTAGGGGTAGTCAACTAGGGGTAGTCAACTAGGGGTAGTCAACTAGGGGTAGTCAACTAGGGGTAGTCAACTAGGGGTAGTCAACTAGGGGTAGTCAACTAGGGGTAGTCAACTAGGGGTAGTCAACTAGGGGTAGTCAACTAGGGGTAGTCAACTAGGGGTAGTCAACTAGGGGTAGTCAACTAGGGGTAGTCAACTAGGGGTAGTCAACTAGGGGTAGTCAACTAGGGGTAGTCAACTAGGGGTAGTCAACTAGGGGTAGTCAACTAGGGGTAGTCAACTAGGGGTAGTCAACTAGGGGTAGTCAACTAGGGGTAGTCAACTAGGGGTAGTCAACTAGGGGTAGTCAACTAGGGGTAGTCAACTAGGGGTAGTCAACTAGGGGTAGTCAACTAGGGGTAGTCAACTAGGGGTAGTCAACTAGGGGTAGTCAACTAGGGGTAGTCAACTAGGGGTAGTCAACTAGGGGTAGTCAACTAGGGGTAGTCAACTAGGGGTAGTCAACTAGGGGTAGTCAACTAGGGGTAGTCAACTAGGGGTAGTCAACTAGGGGTAGTCAACTAGGGGTAGTCAACTAGGGGTAGTCAACTAGGGGTAGTCAACTAGGGGTAGTCAACTAGGGGTAGTCAACTAGGGGTAGTCAACTAGGGGTAGTCAACTAGGGGTAGTCAACTAGGGGTAGTCAACTAGGGGTAGTCAACTAGGGGTAGTCAACTAGGGGTAGTCAACTAGGGGTAGTCAACTAGGGGTAGTCAACTAGGGGTAGTCAACTAGGGGTAGTCAACTAGGGGTAGTCAACTAGGGGTAGTCAACTAGGGGTAGTCAACTAGGGGTAGTCAACTAGGGGTAGTCAACTAGGGGTAGTCAACTAGGGGTAGTCAACTAGGGGTAGTCAACTAGGGGTAGTCAACTAGGGGTAGTCAACTAGGGGTAGTCAACTAGGGGTAGTCAACTAGGGGTAGTCAACTAGGGGTAGTCAACTAGGGGTAGTCAACTAGGGGTAGTCAACTAGGGGTAGTCAACTAGGGGTAGTCAACTAGGGGTAGTCAACTAGGGGTAGTCAACTAGGGGTAGTCAACTAGGGGTAGTCAACTAGGGGTAGTCAACTAGGGGTAGTCAACTAGGGGTAGTCAACTAGGGGTAGTCAACTAGGGGTAGTCAACTAGGGGTAGTCAACTAGGGGTAGTCAACTAGGGGTAGTCAACTAGGGGTAGTCAACTAGGGGTAGTCAACTAGGGGTAGTCAACTAGGGGTAGTCAACTAGGGGTAGTCAACTAGGGGTAGTCAACTAGGGGTAGTCAACTAGGGGTAGTCAACTAGGGGTAGTCAACTAGGGGTAGTCAACTAGGGGTAGTCAACTAGGGGTAGTCAACTAGGGGTAGTCAACTAGGGGTAGTCAACTAGGGGTAGTCAACTAGGGGTAGTCAACTAGGGGTAGTCAACTAGGGGTAGTCAACTAGGGGTAGTCAACTAGGGGTAGTCAACTAGGGGTAGTCAACTAGGGGTAGTCAACTAGGGGTAGTCAACTAGGGGTAGTCAACTAGGGGTAGTCAACTAGGGGTAGTCAACTAGGGGTAGTCAACTAGGGGTAGTCAACTAGGGGTAGTCAACTAGGGGTAGTCAACTAGGGGTAGTCAACTAGGGGTAGTCAACTAGGGGTAGTCAACTAGGGGTAGTCAACTAGGGGTAGTCAACTAGGGGTAGTCAACTAGGGGTAGTCAACTAGGGGTAGTCAACTAGGGGTAGTCAACTAGGGGTAGTCAACTAGGGGTAGTCAACTAGGGGTAGTCAACTAGGGGTAGTCAACTAGGGGTAGTCAACTAGGGGTAGTCAACTAGGGGTAGTCAACTAGGGGTAGTCAACTAGGGGTAGTCAACTAGGGGTAGTCAACTAGGGGTAGTCAACTAGGGGTAGTCAACTAGGGGTAGTCAACTAGGGGTAGTCAACTAGGGGTAGTCAACTAGGGGTAGTCAACTAGGGGTAGTCAACTAGGGGTAGTCAACTAGGGGTAGTCAACTAGGGGTAGTCAACTAGGGGTAGTCAACTAGGGGTAGTCAACTAGGGGTAGTCAACTAGGGGTAGTCAACTAGGGGTAGTCAACTAGGGGTAGTCAACTAGGGGTAGTCAACTAGGGGTAGTCAACTAGGGGTAGTCAACTAGGGGTAGTCAACTAGGGGTAGTCAACTAGGGGTAGTCAACTAGGGGTAGTCAACTAGGGGTAGTCAACTAGGGGTAGTCAACTAGGGGTAGTCAACTAGGGGTAGTCAACTAGGGGTAGTCAACTAGGGGTAGTCAACTAGGGGTAGTCAACTAGGGGTAGTCAACTAGGGGTAGTCAACTAGGGGTAGTCAACTAGGGGTAGTCAACTAGGGGTAGTCAACTAGGGGTAGTCAACTAGGGGTAGTCAACTAGGGGTAGTCAACTAGGGGTAGTCAACTAGGGGTAGTCAACTAGGGGTAGTCAACTAGGGGTAGTCAACTAGGGGTAGTCAACTAGGGGTAGTCAACTAGGGGTAGTCAACTAGGGGTAGTCAACTAGGGGTAGTCAACTAGGGGTAGTCAACTAGGGGTAGTCAACTAGGGGTAGTCAACTAGGGGTAGTCAACTAGGGGTAGTCAACTAGGGGTAGTCAACTAGGGGTAGTCAACTAGGGGTAGTCAACTAGGGGTAGTCAACTAGGGGTAGTCAACTAGGGGTAGTCAACTAGGGGTAGTCAACTAGGGGTAGTCAACTAGGGGTAGTCAACTAGGGGTAGTCAACTAGGGGTAGTCAACTAGGGGTAGTCAACTAGGGGTAGTCAACTAGGGGTAGTCAACTAGGGGTAGTCAACTAGGGGTAGTCAACTAGGGGTAGTCAACTAGGGGTAGTCAACTAGGGGTAGTCAACTAGGGGTAGTCAACTAGGGGTAGTCAACTAGGGGTAGTCAACTAGGGGTAGTCAACTAGGGGTAGTCAACTAGGGGTAGTCAACTAGGGGTAGTCAACTAGGGGTAGTCAACTAGGGGTAGTCAACTAGGGGTAGTCAACTAGGGGTAGTCAACTAGGGGTAGTCAACTAGGGGTAGTCAACTAGGGGTAGTCAACTAGGGGTAGTCAACTAGGGGTAGTCAACTAGGGGTAGTCAACTAGGGGTAGTCAACTAGGGGTAGTCAACTAGGGGTAGTCAACTAGGGGTAGTCAACTAGGGGTAGTCAACTAGGGGTAGTCAACTAGGGGTAGTCAACTAGGGGTAGTCAACTAGGGGTAGTCAACTAGGGGTAGTCAACTAGGGGTAGTCAACTAGGGGTAGTCAACTAGGGGTAGTCAACTAGGGGTAGTCAACTAGGGGTAGTCAACTAGGGGTAGTCAACTAGGGGTAGTCAACTAGGGGTAGTCAACTAGGGGTAGTCAACTAGGGGTAGTCAACTAGGGGTAGTCAACTAGGGGTAGTCAACTAGGGGTAGTCAACTAGGGGTAGTCAACTAGGGGTAGTCAACTAGGGGTAGTCAACTAGGGGTAGTCAACTAGGGGTAGTCAACTAGGGGTAGTCAACTAGGGGTAGTCAACTAGGGGTAGTCAACTAGGGGTAGTCAACTAGGGGTAGTCAACTAGGGGTAGTCAACTAGGGGTAGTCAACTAGGGGTAGTCAACTAGGGGTAGTCAACTAGGGGTAGTCAACTAGGGGTAGTCAACTAGGGGTAGTCAACTAGGGGTAGTCAACTAGGGGTAGTCAACTAGGGGTAGTCAACTAGGGGTAGTCAACTAGGGGTAGTCAACTAGGGGTAGTCAACTAGGGGTAGTCAACTAGGGGTAGTCAACTAGGGGTAGTCAACTAGGGGTAGTCAACTAGGGGTAGTCAACTAGGGGTAGTCAACTAGGGGTAGTCAACTAGGGGTAGTCAACTAGGGGTAGTCAACTAGGGGTAGTCAACTAGGGGTAGTCAACTAGGGGTAGTCAACTAGGGGTAGTCAACTAGGGGTAGTCAACTAGGGGTAGTCAACTAGGGGTAGTCAACTAGGGGTAGTCAACTAGGGGTAGTCAACTAGGGGTAGTCAACTAGGGGTAGTCAACTAGGGGTAGTCAACTAGGGGTAGTCAACTAGGGGTAGTCAACTAGGGGTAGTCAACTAGGGGTAGTCAACTAGGGGTAGTCAACTAGGGGTAGTCAACTAGGGGTAGTCAACTAGGGGTAGTCAACTAGGGGTAGTCAACTAGGGGTAGTCAACTAGGGGTAGTCAACTAGGGGTAGTCAACTAGGGGTAGTCAACTAGGGGTAGTCAACTAGGGGTAGTCAACTAGGGGTAGTCAACTAGGGGTAGTCAACTAGGGGTAGTCAACTAGGGGTAGTCAACTAGGGGTAGTCAACTAGGGGTAGTCAACTAGGGGTAGTCAACTAGGGGTAGTCAACTAGGGGTAGTCAACTAGGGGTAGTCAACTAGGGGTAGTCAACTAGGGGTAGTCAACTAGGGGTAGTCAACTAGGGGTAGTCAACTAGGGGTAGTCAACTAGGGGTAGTCAACTAGGGGTAGTCAACTAGGGGTAGTCAACTAGGGGTAGTCAACTAGGGGTAGTCAACTAGGGGTAGTCAACTAGGGGTAGTCAACTAGGGGTAGTCAACTAGGGGTAGTCAACTAGGGGTAGTCAACTAGGGGTAGTCAACTAGGGGTAGTCAACTAGGGGTAGTCAACTAGGGGTAGTCAACTAGGGGTAGTCAACTAGGGGTAGTCAACTAGGGGTAGTCAACTAGGGGTAGTCAACTAGGGGTAGTCAACTAGGGGTAGTCAACTAGGGGTAGTCAACTAGGGGTAGTCAACTAGGGGTAGTCAACTAGGGGTAGTCAACTAGGGGTAGTCAACTAGGGGTAGTCAACTAGGGGTAGTCAACTAGGGGTAGTCAACTAGGGGTAGTCAACTAGGGGTAGTCAACTAGGGGTAGTCAACTAGGGGTAGTCAACTAGGGGTAGTCAACTAGGGGTAGTCAACTAGGGGTAGTCAACTAGGGGTAGTCAACTAGGGGTAGTCAACTAGGGGTAGTCAACTAGGGGTAGTCAACTAGGGGTAGTCAACTAGGGGTAGTCAACTAGGGGTAGTCAACTAGGGGTAGTCAACTAGGGGTAGTCAACTAGGGGTAGTCAACTAGGGGTAGTCAACTAGGGGTAGTCAACTAGGGGTAGTCAACTAGGGGTAGTCAACTAGGGGTAGTCAACTAGGGGTAGTCAACTAGGGGTAGTCAACTAGGGGTAGTCAACTAGGGGTAGTCAACTAGGGGTAGTCAACTAGGGGTAGTCAACTAGGGGTAGTCAACTAGGGGTAGTCAACTAGGGGTAGTCAACTAGGGGTAGTCAACTAGGGGTAGTCAACTAGGGGTAGTCAACTAGGGGTAGTCAACTAGGGGTAGTCAACTAGGGGTAGTCAACTAGGGGTAGTCAACTAGGGGTAGTCAACTAGGGGTAGTCAACTAGGGGTAGTCAACTAGGGGTAGTCAACTAGGGGTAGTCAACTAGGGGTAGTCAACTAGGGGTAGTCAACTAGGGGTAGTCAACTAGGGGTAGTCAACTAGGGGTAGTCAACTAGGGGTAGTCAACTAGGGGTAGTCAACTAGGGGTAGTCAACTAGGGGTAGTCAACTAGGGGTAGTCAACTAGGGGTAGTCAACTAGGGGTAGTCAACTAGGGGTAGTCAACTAGGGGTAGTCAACTAGGGGTAGTCAACTAGGGGTAGTCAACTAGGGGTAGTCAACTAGGGGTAGTCAACTAGGGGTAGTCAACTAGGGGTAGTCAACTAGGGGTAGTCAACTAGGGGTAGTCAACTAGGGGTAGTCAACTAGGGGTAGTCAACTAGGGGTAGTCAACTAGGGGTAGTCAACTAGGGGTAGTCAACTAGGGGTAGTCAACTAGGGGTAGTCAACTAGGGGTAGTCAACTAGGGGTAGTCAACTAGGGGTAGTCAACTAGGGGTAGTCAACTAGGGGTAGTCAACTAGGGGTAGTCAACTAGGGGTAGTCAACTAGGGGTAGTCAACTAGGGGTAGTCAACTAGGGGTAGTCAACTAGGGGTAGTCAACTAGGGGTAGTCAACTAGGGGTAGTCAACTAGGGGTAGTCAACTAGGGGTAGTCAACTAGGGGTAGTCAACTAGGGGTAGTCAACTAGGGGTAGTCAACTAGGGGTAGTCAACTAGGG